>NC_085141.1:96840706-96908271 GCF_024139115.2 Armigeres subalbatus
CAATATTCAAATCGATCCTTTGAAAGGTCCTTGAGGTCTCCACTATTTCTATGAGTGGAAATAGCTCCACAGGACTTCGATACACCATTATAGATACATTACAGAACTCGTTGAACATCGACGACATTCCAAACTGTCCATACAGTACAGATCTCAATACTCAAATCGATCAACATGAAGATCTACGTCATTCCATCTATTTTTATGAATTGGAATAGTAGAGCTACACAGGACTTCGTTACACCATTACTTAGGCACATTGTAGAATTGATTGAACATGTACGACAATACAAATTTGTCCATGAGTTCAATTCTTTATATTCAAATCGATCAACAAGAAGATGTACGATGGTCTAGCGTAAGATTTACCGCCATAAAAATTTATTATGAGGTGAAAGGACATCTGAGGAGATCCGATATAGTACGTACAATTACTATTTTCCAACACCCTCTCTCCTTCGCCACTTCTTGTAATAGAACCTCCTAGTTTTTTTTATTATTCGTCACGCAATTTGTAGAATAACCACCTTACACAATTTCATCAATAATGAGAGCATTTCTCGAAAAAAAATTCCATGATCTGTTACCTGTTAGTCTACTAAATATTTTTTCGATGAAGAAGATTATTATTGAGAAACTTAACTATTGATTTCTTTTTAATTTTTCTTTCAAAAAGTTTACTCTAGTGTGCTGCATGTTTGCAGCAGTGCAACACTGCTTAACATGTCGATTAGGAAGTTTTACTGAAACGCCTTCTGTTGACGATCTCGCAGAATCGCATCAAATGCGTTGCCAGAGGAACTGGAGAGAGATTTTTTCAGCAACATGATTTAGCTATTACATTTTAATTCATTTTGGGATAAGTATGGAGAAAAGCATTTGAAATGAAATTTTGTGATATTATTCATACCTAAATTACTTTACTCTTACCGATATAAATGTTAGCGCTTAGTAACAACAACCACTTCCGCCACTTTTCTGGAAACCAATTATATTGTCGATTGAATGTAGTGCGAGCTTTATTCAGTTCTTGGTACAATCCCTCAATTATTGGTTAGACTGTCATCTCATGATACCTAGATTGATTTCAATACGTATAGAAATGTGTAAACAACTTGGGTAAACATATCGTATAAAATATATAATATGTATAAACTAAGTATGAAACAAGTAAGAATGTAAAGTTACCAACGCCTTCAGAGGGGTGAAACTGCTCTAATTCTGATCGATTATGGAGTAGCAATAATTTCACATGTATAATGCCCAAGTCAGTCAAGAGACGCCGTGGTACAAAGCTTTATTCTATAGCACTTAACTTCTTCTTCTTCTTCTTCTGTACTTATTTGGCATTACATCCCCCACACTGGGACAAGAGCCGCCTTGCAACTTAGTGTTCATTAAGTACTTCCACAGTTGTTAACTACGAGGTTTCTAAGCCAGGTTACCATTTTTGCATTTTGTTTATCATGAGAGCTGGCACGATGATAATCTTTTATGCCCAGGGAAGTCAGAGACAATTTCCAATCCGAAATTGTCACAGACCGGCACTGAGAAGATCAGACCCAGCCACCCTCAGCGCATGGGTCATGCTTTACAGCAGCCGCGCGTCTTACCGCACGGCTCAGGAGAACCCCTCTATAACACTGCATAGATGATAAAGGAACGAAAAATTTTGGATGCGATGTTTGTGATCACAATAACACGTTTTTTTTCGTACTTACGTATTGTGTACGTAATGTGATGTCCATTTGAGCAATTCCAACTAACAAGATTTTTTATATAATGGTGCTAATGAATCACATGTGTTGATGTTTTAGACCTCCAACATCCTGAACTCATGTATGGCGCCAAGCTAAATATTTCCGGGAATGTTATGATTTGTATATACTGGTATATTGATGTCCCATGGGGTTTCTACAACTGACACACACGCTCCAGGGTCCTATGATTCACTCTGTTGGCAAGCTCGTAGACCTCCAATATGTGAACTCAAAAATCGTTTAGATTACCGTAGATATTCTTGGAATGTTTTCAATTTTCATATACTGGATGTAATGATGTCTCATGGGGTTTTTTACAACTAACACATAAGCTGAGTTACCTTTGAATCACTCTGTTGGTCTTAACAGACCCCCAAGATCTAGATTCAAGAATGATTTGGAGTACCGTAGATACTCTGGGAATATTGTATTTTGTATATACTGGTGTAATGATGTTCCATGAGGCTTCTCCAGCTAACACAAGCTCAGGAATTCAATAGAATCACTCTGTTGGTCTTGAAGAGCCTCCAGTATCTGAACTTCCTAAGAATGACTTGGATTACCCCAGGAACTCTGGGAATGCTGTGATTTGCATATTCTGGTGTAATGATGTCCCAAGGAGTTGCTCCAAACTAACGTACAAGCTCAGGACCCTATGAATCACTCTGTTGGTCTTGTAGAACTGAAGATCTGAACTCAAGAAAGGTTTGGAGTACCGTAGATATTCTTGGAATGTGGATGTTTTATATATTGACATAATCCACGTCCCATGGGTTTTAGCTAATAACACACAAGCTCAGGAACCTATCAATCACTCTGTTGGTCTTGTAGGCCTCCAAGATTTGAACTCAGAATAACGTTTGGAGTACCAAATTTATGTTTTAGTAACACTGCGATTTGATAGAAAATAGTTTAATTAACTTGTGTCTCCAAGTAGCAATGCCAACTTCAAATAAGGATTGAGACCCCGTAAAACGCTTTGTTTTATGTAGATCATCAAGATCTGAACTCAAGGAAGGTTTGGAAGCCCTAGAAGATCTCAAAAAAATATTTTACCGTATGTTTCCTACTTTTTCATGGTTTTTGCATACGTTTTGAAACTGAGAATGTCCAAAATTTATGTTGAAAATACGACGAAAAAAAAAATCCGAGATCAGAAACAGTTTGTGAAATTGCCGCCATTTTCTAATAGGGTTCCAGTTTCCAGTAACGGTTCCTGAAGAAAAAAAAAATTATTTTTGAAAATGTTGTGATATGCGAATGACGTGTGGAAAAACTCCTAGTCGAGGCTCCAAAGAATTTTCCGTGGGATATTTAAAAAAAATTCTTTAATTTTTTTTTACTTTCATAGGTTTTTTTTGTAGAAACTTCGATGAATTTTCCGTGGAAATTCCGATAAACTTTCCTTGAAGATTTCGTAGTATTTACTTTCAAATTCCGAAACATTTCCCGTGAAAACGATAAATAATTTCCCGTAGATGTAGCGACGAATTTGTTATTGGAAATTCGAAGAATTTTTGAGAAATCTCCCCCAGGAAATTGCTCTCAAAATCTGTCCAAAAAGTTAATATACAACTGACACTGCAAGATGTGAATGGTGCTGCAATTGTTACCCTAGAGAAGGTGCGCAGAGTGGAACCGCCGAGGGTTGACAAACTGGCGAGCATTCATCCCCTTTCGGTCGCTTCGGGACTTCAAGCGCATTTTGTGAACCTTGGGTGCGGGATTTGATCGACAAGCTTCTTGCCGGCGACAAACGTGGTAGGAATTGTGATACACGAACCGAAAAAGAAAACCGTGACCCGCTTCGATACCTTCACTAATTTTCTTTTCAAGAGAATCTCTTTTTTGTTGTTCTTGTCGAAGCACAACTGTGAAATAGAACGCCTCTGTCGACTTCAAACCCGAAGAAAACCAGGAAGCTCCGACTGCGGAAAAGGACGAAATAAAAGAGAAATAGAGAGGTGTTGTCTTTAATCCACAGCGTTATCCGGACCAAAGCTATGGAAATGAATAACAAAACATAATATAGACTTGATTGATAGGTATAAGAAGATAAAAACGCTGTAGCAACAATATCAAAGAATTTGAACCAGAAATATCAAATATAGGAGCGTTTTCAAATATGACGTCCACTACTTTTTGATTTCTATACTCCCCTCCTCCTTCTGTAACGCTTTTTAGTATACATAGTGCATGTACAGTCACCAAAAGTCTTTAGACCCCATTTATGTAATGGATAAAACAAACTAATAGCACGAGATATGTGATCCTTATTACAAGTAAGCATAACATGATATTCTCATGATTTTTTAGAGCATAATATTGATATTATCATTTGATCTTTTACCTCTTTACATCAAAAAAATCCATATCTCATTTTGCTATCAAATCACGGTTTTATTACCGTATTGAGCTATTTTCGTATGTGCTAGAGAGCTCGTTTCCCTACATCAATAAAAAATTCTATCATCTTCTTTTCTCCCTATCCTGTCACATTAGCTGCTCGTTAACCTGAGACGAACCTCACTCTGCTCCCTCGAACCTAACCCGAAAAAAAATCCAGCAAATTCACATGAACTTTCACGTGGCAAGTGCAGAGTAAAGACTGGCCCAGCGCAGAGTCCTATTATACATGAGAGTTACGCAAAGAGGTGAAGCCAAAATCAACCTATTGAACTGTCAAACCGTCTACCTATCGAGCAAAGTAAACAAATGCTTGTTGCGTAAGGCGGAAGTATTGATATCTGCCTAATGAGTTATTATGGCCAATTCTAAAAACACATGAATTGAAATGTATTAGAATTTTGTTCTAGAAACAGCTTCAAAAACTTCAATACACCCCCAATAAAGTAGCAACAAGAAACTCACATGTTTTGCGCACTCTGTACAGGGTAACTTCTTGGTTATCGAATTAAAAAGCTTTAGCAGTAGAACTACTCCGTGAAATCACTTTAAGGGTTGAACAAAAATGAAAGTTGCAAACAGAATAACAAGAAAGATTATTCAGAATAAATTATTAAGAAGATCCTCTTTGCTCAACTCTATATAATAGACTCAAAGCCCCAGCCTAGTATGGGGGAAAAAAGTCGTCGCATTCTACAGGGCACCCTCCAGGATTTTGCCTTTAGGTAAGAAAATCATTCTCCTGAAAATTTCAGCCCTGATCGATTTATTGCATAAGATGGCGCAATTGATTTGAAGTTAATATGGGGGTTTCAGCCAGAAATATATGGGAAAATACACCTCTGCTTTACTATTGCGTGCAGGAAATTGGATGGAAGAGCCCGATTGAGCCCAGATTTGCAGGAAATGGAGTTAACATGCCTATGAACAATTCGACATAAAATTCTACTACCTATTACTAAATAAACTTTAAATCAGCAAATCTGGGCTCAATCGGGCTTTTCCATCCAATTTCCTGTACGAAATAGTAACAGAGGTGTATTTTCCCATATATTTTGGCTGAAACCCCCATATTAACTTCAAAATCAGTTGCGCCAGCTTATGCCATAACCGATCAGGCTTAAATTTTCAGAGAATGCAATTTTGCTTACCCAAAGAGCAAAATCCTGGGGAATTTACCCCGTAGAATCGAACGACTTTTGTATCACGTGGGCCAGAATCTAGTGCAGAAGGTATACTCAGCTTGCTTGCACGATGGGCGAGTGATTGCATCATCCATTTCCTTCCCCTTCTACCTACATTGACTTGCATTCTGACGTGGCGACAGGCGCCAGTATGACCTTACAAAAATAGAGATCACCCAGTACTTGTACATTGAAGATGGTACTAGTACCAAGCAAAGCATCTATTGGTTCTCTGTGCAAGAACAGCTGATCTGGTCATAATGGAGTAGCAACTACGGGCAGTCAATAAAGGTCAAGCTCAAGCTCATAAAGCCAGCTACGGTGGGATCGAGTGCGAAGGCAGGCAAGAGGTTTTGTATCAGCCGGACCGATTGCAGTTTTCTATATGCCAGTACTTCAGGAGCATCGGCAGATAGGGTGAACCTCGTGCGAGAAGTGGAAACGACTCAGCGATAATCAGTCACAAAAGATTTTTGCGGCAGAGGAACTGCAGCAATATTTGAAATGGACAAGGGGTGCACAGTGGGAGAATTAGCTGCTGCCAGAGAATCTCTGGCGAAGAAGTAGTGATGAGAAGTGAAATGTGATACATTAACTGAGAAGTGAGTGGTGAGAAGTGAGAGGCAGGTTTGCTGAGAATTGTGGGTGAAAATTGAGACAAAACAGAAGTAGAAGAAGAAGAAAGAAAGAAGGTAAACGGAAGAAAGAAGGAAGAAGGAAGAACGAAGGTAAGGAAGAAGGCAGAAGGAGAATTGAGATGAAGAAGAAAGAATTCAGCAAACACAAGATCGTATATCACTAGCGGAGAGTAAGTTTACAAAGTGGAGGCCATATACATATTTTGCATGCAGTTAAATCGATGCTTGTTAGCTTATATCGCCCACCTTGTATACTTATTCGCTATTATTGTGTTGGCCCCCATTCTGTTATTCTCCCATTCTAACATCTTTTCAAATCTTTGCTTCTTACTTTTCACTTCATACTTGTCACTTGTTACTCCTCAATTTACATTCTTCTATTCGTTTAATTTATTACTAAGCTCAATTTCGCAAACTTTGGGATTCAAAGTAGAATTATCCAATTCAAATGTCTAATTGTAGCATCAAACGCACATAGACAGATAAATTGACAGAAAAAGATATATCATAATATAGATGCAACTTGATGTGTACACTGTGATCGGTTTGTACCGGTTTTGTCTTTGTGTTATTCCGTCCTTTTGGTGCGCAATTCTCAGGTTGAATTATTATAAAAAGGCTCCCCCTTCATTACTATTTTATCTCTTCTTTATTTCTATTTTCTACCTCTCTTCTAACTTCTTCTTTTTATCCTTTTCTTCTCCTATCTCCATTCTTCTGCTATGTTTTGTCTTCTTTCCTCTTATCTCTTTCCTCTTACATATCTTTCTACCTTTTCCTTCATTATTTTTGTTTCTTCTTTCCTCTTTTTCTTCTTCCATTTACTTCCTTCTTACTTTTCCTTTTCTTCCCTTTTCCAGCTTTATTCTTCTTCCTTTTCTTTCCATCTCCTTATTCCTACTTCTTTCTGTTTCTATCCACTATATTGTTCTTCTTTTTTCATCTTTCCTTTGCATTCAGCCTTCTTCATGTGCTTCAAATTGCACAATTCGATAATTTCCCCTCAACTATTCGTTTCCTGAAAACGCAACTTCACCCCCTTATCCTAATAGCACTGACATTTCCTATAATCGTTATACTTGTAGCTTAGCACAGAGAACATGTCTCCCAAATTTGATGGAAAACGGTCAAGAAGTTTCAAAGTTTTAACGAAATGTTCATTTTGTAATCAAACACCTCCCATCACACCGGCCTAAAGGTACTAATCCCAAGTACCAATTTGCGACAATATGCAGTAGATTGCTCAATTGAGCATTGTATGCCAGCCACCACGATTTGTACAATCACATATGCTATGCTATGCTAAACACACTGCCCCATCACACCGGCCTTCTTTCTGTGATTCCCTACCCTTCAATAATCTTCCTGCAGGAGTAAAGAAAATGTTGCACCAAATTTGGTTGACATCGATCCACGGGTTCAGAAGCAACACACAGTTGTTGCGCTTTCTGAACAATACTACTCCCTCCACTACTCCCTCCTTTCCTTTATGACTCTCCACCTTCTTTTAATTCCTCCATCAGGATAGAGAATGTGTGTAACATCAAGTTGAAATCAGCCCAATGGTTTGAAGTTACATTGATTCTTTTATTTTCTAAACGTACACTCTTCCTTCCACAACCTTCCGCTTTCCAAAATTATTTACTCATACTGATGATAATGTGTTCAAAAGAATTTGGTTGGAACTGGTCCAAGGATTAGAAATTTACACTGCATTGTTCGTTTTCTAAGCAAACCCTTCCTCGATAACCCTTGCTTTTTCTACCACGGTTTATCGGTTAAGTAGTTCAAGAAGTAGTTAGATAGAAGATAGAATAGATGAAAGATAGATGAATGAAAGATATAGAGATAGGATGAAGGATAAGATAGGATATGATGGGATAGGATAGGATAGGATGGGATAGGATGGGATAGGATGAGATGAGGGTCAGAATAGAATAGGATAGAATAGAGGATAGATAGAAAGATAGATTAACATATGTAAAGGAAGGAAATGTTTCATTTGGCTTTTCACTTTTCTTTACTCATCATCTGAGGTTTTTTAGCCATTCGGCTGAACGACACGTTTGGCCAAATGGTCTTCGGCCAAACGGCATTCAGCCAAATGGGCCGACATCTCTACATCGTACGGCAGAAACCAGCCGGGAATACTGAACGGATTGAATATGTTCGCGAAGTTGGGTCTACCCGTATTGAACAACTTACATACGACGGCGTCGAGCCTTTGACTGTAAAGTTGCTGTGGAGGTGAACTATATATGTATAGCCCAACGTGTGGACTAGAATCGTCTAATTCTAATATATGCGCATTAGGTCCAGCCACCACAACGAAATTATAAATGAATAGATACACAATCAGATCAAGTGACAGTTTGCTCTGGAGAGTCAATAAATCTGCATGTTTGTAGAAGTCCATGAAAGATAGTAGAAACTGCACTGAAAACTTTGGAGAACGGTAATAGTTCAGTAAGACTGGCTGAGTAAAACTTGACGATTCGAAAACGGTCATTAGTAAATCAAGGAATATCGGTTCCCGAAATACACTTCTGGCGACCCTGGACGACAATTCTCAGCTTAACTTTTCAAAAGGACCTAAGTAACATTTTTTTCATGAATTAATTTGAATAAGCGCAATCAACAGAAGAACAACATGAAAGCTTTTGATTGCACTATTCAAATTAATTCATGAAAATATTACCTGATTAACCTATCGATAAGTTATGGTTACTCGAATGGCGGCTTCGTTACATATCGTGACTTATAGTCTCAGAAAGATGAAAACTTTAAATGTGGGATATTCAAATGAGGAGAAGAAATTGGAGTTAGTTAGTCTTTTTTCTTACCTAATCTCTGTTTACAGATACCATACATATTTCACTTTCTTCTTCTTCTTATTGGCATTACATCCCCACACTGGACAGAGCCGCCTCGCAGCTTAGTGTTCATTAAGCACTTCCACAGTTTATTAACTGCACGGGTTTCTAAGCCAGGTTACCATTTTTGCATTCATATCATGAGGCTAGCACGATGATGATACTTTTACTGTCCAGGAAGCCGAGACAATTTCCAATCCGAAAGTTGCCTAGACCAGCACTGGGGAATCAGAACCCAGCCACCCTCAGCATGGTCTTGCTTTGTAGCCTTGCGCGTCTTACAGCACACGGCTAAGGAGACCCACATATTTCCTTTTACCAAATTTATTCTCCAGTTTCATTTTGTTCATATGAGAAAGCTCGTAGCATCCGTTCAATTTGAAATCACCAGCCAGTTACATATATTTAGGCTATTCAAAAAATCCAGCAAAAAATTTCAGAAACTTTGATGACTTTTTTAGGCTTCTTCTATTATATCCCACAGGCGCTGATATCAAACCAAACTATACCGGATCAGTTTGTTCAAGATTTGTCACTCACTTGGGCCCGAAGCTAGCTTGATGATTACAGAAGCTTTCCCTATTTGTTGCTAGAAAACTTTCCTATCATTCTCATGGGTGGTTTGGTTACATTGTCCTTTGTTGTCCTCACTTGGTCCTGCTTCTAACAGGGGACAGGAAACTTTTAGCTTTATTGTCGCCGCACACGGTTCAGTTTTGTTTTTCTCGATCCTAATATTTGTAGTAGGTTTGTTCGCCTGTCTGAGTGAAAAACAAGAGAGACGCAAAAACAAACCAAGCTGGGGCTTGGAGAGAGTTCATGGCGAGGGGACTTGGTCTGTGAACAATACATACACATTTTGTTTTTAAATGAACTAGAAACATGGATAGTTTACAGAATTTCATCTCGTATTTTTCCTACCCCTCCGAGCGGACGGCATCATATTCCATTCGGAAAATGTCGATTCCGTATATGGTTGGGGCGATGGGAGTTTGGAAAGAAACAGAAGCAGGGTGACAGGTTACTAACATTGTATCGTGCTGTTGCTAGCAATCCACGCTTTTGTGCGCTCCCACTCTATCTTTGTATGACAATTTGGTGTGAAACAACTCAAATAACAAACTTCCGCCGAAAGTTAAACATGGAGTTTACAATCGAAACTCAAATAGAAATTCATCCACATAGATCGATGTTTGAGCAACTCACACTGGGGAACAGGACGTTTCTGGCCAAAAATGTGAAAGCGAAACGGAGTTTCTAAAATCTGCGAGATGGCCACCACAAGAGTTCTCTCTGAAGAAGAATCGTGCACTATTAATCAACATTAAACTTTTCCGACCATTCCGGTCCCCGTTTGTTTGAATAAACCAGATTTTTTTTTAAACCACAGATTTTGACATATCTAACATAACAATTCTAATTCTTCATACACTAGCGCCACCAGGATGTTGAATTCCGAAATAAACACAGCCGAGCACTCGGTTTCTGCCAGTCGAACATGGCAGCCCGACATGGAATATGATTAAAAGCTGCCTAATATATTCCCTAATTTTGCTCATAGTGCGACAGCTTCCGCGAGGAGAGGTGAACTTCAGGGGAGATATCTGGCTTCCACAACTGGAATAGCAACGAGAGCAACGAGCAAAACTTTCGCCACCGTTTCCGAACCAGAGCCGGGCAAGTTTGATAGATCTTTGAATACCCATCGCGACTTTGCACACATCTCGGCAAGCTTGGCGTGCAGGTTCTTGTTTTATTTTCCAAAACTCGAGATCACTTTTGATTTGAAAAGCACCCGGAAGAAGTTATTTTCGTATTTGTGCGAGAGAAAAACTGCCTCCGGTACCAAAAACAGTTACTTTCCGATTGTTGAAACTCGCTCCAAAGTTGCCCGCTGCGTTGGGTGCTGTGAGGGTGATAAGAATCCAGTTGGGGGTTGTAGCCGAGAGCTGCAAGTCGGTTTCTTGGGCATGTGGCTAACTGATAACATCGAAAAGATTTGTTGTAAAACTCGAGACATATGAGCGGATAGTTTGGTTGGTATTGATTCCGGAATTTAAGTTTGGTGCGAAGAAATTGATCTTCCTCGTGAATGATTTGAATGAATCTTCCTAATCACCGCTGCCAGCATCATGTGCGTAAAGCAGCTAAAAGTTAACTACCGGAAATGTGTATGACGAAACACATCTACAGTGAATTTCTTTAGGACGGTTCTTAAAAAAAAACTTATGTTGCTGATTTAATATCCCTAAAATCAGACAAGAAAAATCAATTTTGTGTTCAGCTTCAGTTGCAAATAGTGTACGCAAACTTAACAATTTTAATGGCGTTTTTATCAACTTTGTCTATGTCTTTTTTTCCTAAAGCTTATGTTTTCTATCGTGATTTTTTTTCGACAAGTATTCTTCAGTAGACTATCAGTTTCCTCTGTACCAAATTAATGACATGCATTATTTATACTACGGAAAACTGGTAGTGGTAGTAAAACCGTTTTGGTAGTGCTTTTCACTACAGCGTTTTCGGCGGGTAGAATAGTTGCATAGTTTTCTATATTTTGCCAGTGGCTCAGTAGCATGTGCTTTGTCAGAAATGCGGCGAGTCTCGTTGCGCTATTTATTTCTGGATTCGAATCGATTGATAGACAGTTTTATTTTATCTTCATACACTGCCGTACTTGGCATCGGATGCTGCTATCAACATCAGTTTTAGTGTCGCAGTTTAATTTATTTATAGTACAGCTTTTTACTAGGTGAAAATTGCTTAAAAATAAAGTGAAAGTTAGCAATGGTAGTTTCAGCAGATTATGGCTATAAAAAATAATGAAACGATAGAAAACTGAATGAAACAAAATTTCCTTAAATTCAATGTTTGTTAAGTCTGCATAAATACGTTAACTCCATGGCGCCCATAACGGCATTTGATCGAAGCCTCAGCCATGACCGAAGAAAATATAAATGTCAGCATGTTCTACAGCTTTTTCGTTGACTCGACTAGCTGTTTTAATCATGGCCACAAAATTATTGATATACCTAGATCTTCTATTTGAGGTTCGCAAGCAACTTTTCTATCTTCTGTAGTTGTGAGTTGAGTACCTGTGAAAGATTCTGTAAGCACTTTTGACCAGAAATAACGGGTACCGTTCACGCGTTATATCTTTCCAATGCATAAACTGTTTAAAGTTTGTGTAAAGAACTAAAAAAAGAAATTAAAAATTTGCCGATTTTTGTCACATGTTCTATTTAACCACCCTAAATTAATCAGTGAGGTGATAGAATCGGGATATTACTGTATCATCGGCCGAAAACCATTCTAAGATTTCCTCCAGAAATTCCTCCAAGTGTTCCTCAAAGAAATTCCTCCAGAAGCTCCTCGAAGGAATTCCTTCTAAAGTTCTTCGAAGGAACCTAACAAACATTGGAAGCTGATAGGGTGCTTATTAAATCGAAAATAGTCTTCTTCAGCTAAAAAACTAACTTTCCCAGCTTAAATTGTTTGTTGGGGATTTGTTCGATTGTTCAAATGAATTCCTTCGAATATTCCTCATAGGATTTGCTCCGGAAGTTCTTCAAAAGATTTTTTCTGGAAGTTCCTAAAAGGAAATTTGCTCAGAGAAAATCCTACGGAAGTTCGTCATAAAAATTTCTCCGGAAGTTCCTCGAAGGAATTATGCCGGAAGTTGCTTCAGGGATTCCTCCGTGAGTTCCTCCAGGAATTCCCTTTGGAAGTTTCTCCAGGAATTCCTCCAGAAGATCATCCAGTAATTTATCTGGAAGTTCCTCCAGGAATTCCTTTGGAAGTTGCTCCAGGAATTCCATCAGAAGTTCCTCCAGGAATTCCTCCGAAAGTTCCCCAAAGGAATTCATCCGGAAGTTCCTCCAGGAATTCCTCTAAATGCTCCTCCAGGAATTTCTCTGGAAGTTATTCCAGGAATTTCTCAGGGAGATATTCCAGGAATTTCTCCGGAAGTTCTTCCACTAGTTCCATCGGAAGTTCCTCCAGGAGTTCGTCTGAAAGTTTCTCCAGAAATTTCTCTGGGAGACATTCCAGGAATTTCTACAGAAGATATTCCAGGAATTCCTTCGGAAGTTCCTCCAGCAATTCCTCCAGGAAATTCTTCGAAAGGTTCATCGAAGGTTCCTCCGAAAGCTTCTTCTGGATTTTTTCGGAAGTTCCTTCGGGAATTCTTTAGGAAGTTCCTCCAGTAGTTCATCCAAGAATTCCTTCAGAAGTTCCTCCTGGAAATCCTCTGGAAATTCCTCCAGGAAATCCTCCGGAAGTTCCTCCAGGAAATCCTCCGGAAGTTCCTTCCAGGAGATTCTCTGGAAAGTTCCTTCAGGAATTCCTCAATGAGTTACTTCAGAAATTTATCCGTAAGTTCTTTCACATATTCCTCCGTAGGTAGCCATCAAATGACTAGCAAATGAGAATAAATGCTGTATAATTGTTCAATTTTCATACGGCTGCACGCCGAATTTTTTACGGCGCAAACGGCGAAGAAAATCGTCGGCGGCGAAGCACAGGTCTTGAATTTTAAAATGGTGCCAAACACTTATTTCCGGTTTCCACTCATCGTGCCCATTCCGGTAATGCTCGTATTGCATGTGTTCAAAAGGGGAGGGGAGGGGGGTTTGCATGGGTAGCAAACTGGAAGTTGCCCATCTTGAATTTCAAAATGGCCTCAAACATTAATTTCCGACTTCCACTCATCGAGGCAATACCCAGTTTCTAAGTTTTTGTCAATCAAATACATGGTTAGAAAGAAGTATCTATATTAGGTACTTTTAACTCAAATCGGAGGTTTAATTTGCGATAATCAGTAAAACATACTTAATTTTACTTAAAAACTATCCAAAAGTTGGGTAAATTTTACTTAACTTTTGCAAACATGAGATTACTTAACGTTAAGTTCCCACACTTTACTGCCCTTGTTGAGAAGTTTTGCTCGTCATTTTATGACAACAAAAAGAACAGGGAGCGAGATGCAAGAGAAGAAAAAATATTAGGTACTTTTTTCTAACCGTGTTGAATAAGAAAATTTTCATTTGCATTAAAAAAGGACTAAGAATATGTTTTTTTTGAGGCACATAAATTGGCACTTTTAAAAGCAAACATTCCATTTAAAAAAAAAGATTTCTTCATAAAAAAATTACAAAATTTTCATAAATAAATCATTATTAGCAATAAACTAGGTATTACAAAATTTTTAACAATTTTTTTTTTCACTTAGAATTGAAAACTTTTCACAAAAAAAATCAATAAAGTACAATAAAAAATATGAAAATTTCCATAAAGAAATATAAAAGCAATTAATTGCATATTATTCAACAACTCGGCCGTATGAAAACCATTTTTTGTTAAATATCTTGGCTGTGCATATGCACAGCATATATTTCGAAATGGACAAATTGATATGGAAATTTGCGAAAAAAGAATCCACATGTCTTAGAGGGACTCGAACCCTCAACCTCCTACTCTCTAGATAGGCGTGATAACCCCTACAACAAGACCACTTAAAGGTCACGTTTGCGGAAAAGCCATCAGAATCCGAGTACCAACCTCCACCGCGGTTAGCTCTCTTTTTGCAAATTGAATATCTTTCGGATGCTTTATTTGTCCAATCTCCACATGTGCTTGTATATCTGTTGTATATACTGTTGTATATCCTTTGTATGTTCTTTTTCGCAAATTTCATATCAATTTGTCCATTTCGAAATATATGCTGTGCATATGCACAGCCAAGATATTTAACAAAAAATGGTTTTCGTACGGCCGAGTTGCCGAATAGTATGCAATTAATTGTGTCGGTCTTCCACCGACATTAGTCGTCTGAGTACACGCGACCGCTTACGTAAGGCAATCAAACTCATCAAATGCTTTAGCCAAGCAAGCCTTTGGCACAGCAGAGTGCGATTGATTCGCATTCTATACCAGCCCTTCAGCCCGTTGCTGGGAGGCATGGAGTGTGATCCTCTCGTTTAATAAACAATGTGCACTCGCTTGACTGTGGATGTACAACAGAAACACATGTGGAGATTGGACCAATTAAGCATCCGAAAGATTTGCAATTTGGAAAAAAGAGAGCTAACCGCGGTGGAGGTTGGTACTCGGATTCTGATGGCTTTTCCGCAAACGTGACCTTTAAGTGGTCTTGTTGTGTACGGGTTATCACGCCTATCTAGAGAGTAGGAGGTTGAGGGTTCGAGTCCCTCCAAGACATGTGGAATCTTTTTGGCAAATTTTATATCAATTTATCCATTTCGAAACATATGCTGTGCATATGCACAGCCAAGATATTTAATAAAAAATAAAAAGCAATAAAACTAAGCATTTTCCTTCTTTAAAAGCGTTTAAAGTTCATGGAACATTTTATCAATTTTAGTGCTTTTTTGTGTGTTTTTAATGGAAATTTCTTATTTATTATTGCTCGTTTTAATCATTTTGGGAAAAAATATTTTTACCTACCGAAAGAAACCCAGCTTTGCCCGGGTGTTGCAAATGTTACATGAACTATTTGCACCACCGCACTCTAGATCAATTTCCGTGCTGTTGTTTGTTTTGTTTTCCTCAACAGCTGACCAAAAATTGTATTCTAATGTTTTATATATTTCCCCGGAAAATTCACCAGCGTTTTGTTTATACAAACGCGGATCCCAAAACGAACCGATACAAATATTCAAAAACAATTATGTCTCCTCACCCCTTTTTTTTAGCAAAAAAAAATATTTTGGAGGGGCAACAACAAAAATCGGGCAATTTTGAGGATTTTCAAAACATTTTTTAACAAATCCGAGGAGTTTTAATGATTTTTTTCCATTTAAATATTTATTTTTTATTATCCCCCCCCCTTTACCTTCCAAAGACCAGTAGGACATAATTTAAATTAAATATTTTTAACGGCCTTATGAAAATTTTGAATTTTTTTGTGGGACATTGTGAATTCTTGATGGACAAATCATTTTTTTAAATTGCAATTTTTGATTTTAAAAAGGCTAATTTATTTGTGTTTTGTGGAATTCTCATTCACAATTGTTTATATTAATTTTGCATTATTCGTGGAAATTTTATATTTTTTTATTGCTCATACCCTGATTTCTTTATTGACAATTTTTAAATTTTTTTATGGAGAATTTCTAATTGTTCATGGAAATTTGATTTTGTTATCATAAATAAAGCTTCAATGAATGATTAAGATTATTATGATTTGATCATTTTCTTCTATTATTGAAGATTAGACTGGCCCAGGAAACAAAAAGTTGCCTAATTTCAGGATTGTGTCTTTAGGTGAGAAAATAAATCTCTGAAAATTTCAGCTCAATCGCTTGTTGCATAAGCTGGCGCATTTGATTTGAAGTTTGTATGGGGATTTCAGCCAAAATGTATAGGAAAATACACCTCCGTCACTCATTCGATCTGGAAATTGGTTCTGATTGCTCGATTGACCTCAGAATTGCAAAAACGGCAGTTGGTATGCTACAGAACAATTTCACAGAACATTGTATGATGATTAAATGAACTTTTATATAGGTTTCGGCTGATGCGATTCGATCAAAAATCCAAAATACACAAATCAGCCTCCAATAAATCAGCCGAAAACTATATAAAAGTTCATTTAATCATCATGCAATGTTCTGTGAAGTTGTTCTGTAGCATACCAACTGCCGTTTTTGCAATTCTGATGTCAATCGAGCAATCAGAACCAAGTTACAGATCGAATGAGTGACGGAGGTGTATTTTCCTATACATTTTGGCTGAAATCCCCATACAAACTTCAAATCAAATGCGCCAGCTTATGCAGCAAGCGATTGAGCTTGAAATTTCACAGATTGATTTTCTCACCCAAAGACACAATTCTGGGGTGCCCTGTGAATTCGACAACATTTTTTTCTCCCCATACTAATCTGGGCCAGTCTATTGAAGATTCTATTATTAAAGAGTAAATTACTTTTTGACAATTGTTAACAATAATGGGAAACGTTTCACGTAACGCTGAGTAGACACCTTTGCGTGGTGTGTTACGGTGTAAGATCTACCACGGTCACATTGTCAGCTACAGGCAAACCCTGACCCAATAAATACCTTCCCCAATATCCAACTCCGTGGTACTTATGACTCATAATTTATGAGGGTGTCGCTGAGTTGGAGGTCTCTCATTAAGTAAGTACAACACCAACACTTCCTTCCCTTCCCAAGTTACGGTGAAGATGGGCGTGGTCAGAGTAGTAATCCTCATGCTATTGTGATTTTTATCCTTGATTGAAATCAAGGACCAAACCCACCTTGATTTCTGATAGCAATCTGAATGAGGATTTCAAAAGAAAAACATGAGTATTACTAGTGTCCAACCTACGAAATACACCGTAACTATGCTATGCTATGATACGATTAACAATAATGGTAAACGATTATGATTAACCTTCCGGGACTCGCACCGTTGTAAAAAGAACAACACCTTCGAAAAAAGCTCGCTTGTCGTTCACAACAGAGGCGAGACTGCGTGAGCGATCCAGGACCATGCGAGTCCCGGAAGGTTAATTAATAAATCAGTTTGAATGTGAATAACGATTAACGATCGTAATTGAATGTGTATGATTGATGGTCAACTATCGGCATGATTAATAATTAAGAATATTCAAGTCGAATTATTTAGAAAAGTCATTTTGAAATTATTGACTTTAAATTTCGAAAGTATTTTAGAATGAAGATGTGTCCCAGTCAACACAAAATCTATATGATGCAGCATAAGATGCTGAAGTGTAGGCGAAATACGTTCATATTGTATGGGGAAGTACCTATATGGCCTCCACTTTTGCATCTTGAGTAACATCATATACGATCTTGTGTTGACTGGGGTGTTACGGTGCCCTAACAAACAAAGTCCAAGATTATTCCATTTTTCGAGCTAGGGCAATAAGGGCACACTGGCCGCCAGAGACAGAGCCGCCTTGCCAAGTTACCATTTTTGCATTCGTATGATACTAACATGATGATATTTTTCTGCCCAGGGAAGTCGAGACAATTTTCAATCCGAATATTGCCTAGATCGGCACCGGAATCGAACCCAGCCACCCTCAGCATGGTCTTGCTTTGTAGCCGCGCGTCTTTCCGCACGGCTAAGGAGGGCCCCATGTACCTTCATATTTTCATGATTTAACATTTTCATAGCCCTCTACAAAACATCCCAGAAATGAAAGCTACACAACCTGCCATGTAACATTTATGCAGACGACGTCCTGGTACATAACTTGCTATCTCATACTCATAACTAAAAAAATTCTTTATAATTTCCAGCTTCTTCTACAAGAGATGTACATCCCAAGTTAACCTTTGGCTAGTTGATGTTTTATTCTACAAATATATATATATATATATATATATATATATATATATATATATATATATATATATATATATATATATATATATATATATATATATATATATATATATATATATATATATATATATATATATAATTTGATATAATTTCTTATTATAATGTTATTCATTTCACTACATATTCTTATACAACCCAAAATAAGAACTTAAAAGAAAGCGATGCGTGTGGTACGGTATGTCCACGCATCCTTCAACTTGTAGATTCGTGATATGTTTCATGTTGAAGTGAATACTTGAACACGATACATCTCTAAGAATCAATCAGTGAGAAATAAGGAATAATAAGTGAGGAGGAGACAACTAACGTCTCAGAGACGCATCTCTTCTCACTCAATATTTCTAACTTCACTTTTCACAGTAACAAGTGAGCAGGCCTTGGAAAATTCGTTGAAAAACAAATGAAGTTTTAATTTCGGTGCACCGATTTATGTTTGCTCGATGACGTGCTGCACGAACAAGGGAAAAGGCAAATACAAAGCATTCGTTTTATACATTTAAAGTGGGGAGTTTTGAACTTTGCCTCTTCACAAGCCGGGTAGTGCCGAGGAAGCAGCGTGTAATGAGGATGCTTCCTTCGTTCTTCGGCATCGTTTCAGATGCGAGTGAGTGTTATTAAAATACAAAATTATATTAGCGAGAAAAAGAGAGCCTGTATTCTAAACCTCTCTTTTACACATTCATTTCAACAGAAATGCGCAACTGTTCGTCCGAATGACTTGTTCGGCCAAATGTCCTATTTTGCCGAATCACCTGTTCGGCCAAATGACCTGTTCCGCTATAAGACCCATTCAGCCAAATGACCTTTTCGGCCAAAATGATCCGTTCTGCCAAATGCAACCGTTCAGTGAATATCCTCAAGGTTTTTATAATTTGGTGGCTTAAGCGCCACTCTCATAGGGAGACCACCGGTCGCGTTTTTTTGCCCGACTTTAGAGACTATATGACTATATTGTTGAACGGTTTGTGCGAAAATTGGCAAAATCTTTATAAACGCAATCTAAATCACCTTTCCCTTCACCCTTCAGGCTTCTTAGGGACCGCAAAACCAAGCTACCTCAACGGAATAACGAATACCGAAATTAGAGGATGGTTTAATTAAACTGATGTTAAAATGCAACGAAACTAAACTGAATTTGATTCCAATTTTATTTCTAGCGTAATGTTCATTCATGTTGGACGGAAACGGAAAACAAGAGCAAACATGGCCATGTATTTTAGCTCTTAGGCGTACTTGCGCAGGTTTTTTGATGACCAGAAGATTGATGGGGCCCGTTGGAACTCCGACGACTCTGATGCGGCTCACTCGAAGGGAAACGATGCTAGCTTCACGGAGATGGCGGTGGGATTGTATAACATTTCACCGAAAACTATTTCGCGGAATTCCATTTCGCGGTTGAACATTTCGCGTAATAACATTTGACGGTATGTAACTTTCCGCCGAATAACTTTTGGCGAAATGTACCATTTCGCGGAATGCACGATTTCGCGGAATATTAATAATAATAGCCTTTGTCCACTCAGCATTTCCAGAATTATTACCTGCAAGGTTTCTAAGCCATGTTACCATTTTTTCATTCGTTCAACACGAGATACCTAAAAAGTCGAAAAAATATTTTGATAAACTTCCTAGACCGGCTCAGAAGTTGAACCCAGCCTTCATCAGCCTAGTCTTGCTTGGCAGCCTCGCATCTTCCCGCTGAAGAAGACCTCCCAGAATATGTTGAAGAAGTTTTCAAAATTTCCCTTGTACCGGGCAGATACATCCATTTAAAGAAGGAATTATCAATTCTATTCGACTTATACCGGGCAGATGCGTCCATTTATAGAAGACGTTACTCCTGCCTTCGCCTTATACCGGACAGACGCGTTTTTTTAAAGAGGACATTATCAACTCCTTTCGCCTTATACCGGGCAGATGCATTAATTTAAAAAAGGCATTACCCCTCCCTTCGCCGTATACCGGATAGACGCGTTCTTTTAAAGAAGGCACTATCAACTCCTTCCGCTTATACCGGACAGATGCATCCATATAAAGAAGGCATTACCCCTCCCTTCGCCTTATACCGGGCAGACGCGTTCTTTTAAAGAAGGCATTATCAACTTCTTTCGCCTTATACCGAGCAGATGCATCCATTTAAAGAAGGCGTTACCCCTCCCTTCGCCTTATACCGGGCAGACGCGTTCTTTTAAAGAAGGCATTATCAACTCCTTTCGCCTTATACCGAGGAGATGTATCCATTTAAAGAAGGCGTTACCCTCTCCTAGGATAGGATGTGACAACTCAATTGAGACTGCCTTTGTTGTTTTTAGTCGGTTGCTCTGACGAGGTGGTCGCCAGTGCAGCCAAAGTAATTTGGTACAAAATCTTCCGAATATCTTATATCAAAACATGATGTTTTTCTTTTCTGTTCCATCCATTATTTATGTAAGAAAAGCGAAAGACTAGCAGAGAGAACTTTTCGTTAATGAAAATATGACCTTGAGATCGAAAATGACGGAAAGGTGAATGATAATGCTTAAAATCAACATTTTTAAACCTTTTCAACCCTTGAGAATAATTTGTATAGCGTTTGCAATTCAAAATAAATTTATTTTTAACCAAAAACTTGAAATCAAACGTTTACGTATTTTGCTTAATATCAACTTTACAAACCTGCAACACGGCCAAACTAACAACATGCTGCCCTACAAAGAACGCGACGCCACCAATCGAAGTAATCGATTGTCATTTTCAACCAATCAGCAACTGATAAGATTGTGACAGCCAGTGTTGTAAAATGTCATTTGCATTCTTTTTCATAATTTTCCCAGAACTTTTTTCAGTTGTTAGCTATCAACTATCAAGTATGGCGAACTTATAGCGCTTAAATGTGGCTACAACTTTGTCTAACAAGACATTGCTGTAAATATGTAATCTGGGGCGTGGGAGGCAAAATGTCATTCAAATGACATTATGTCAAATGACACGTGACATTTTGGAGAGATTTCACTCTCTAGCCTCAGATGTTATACTTAGAGTAATGTACCTTTGGACAAAAATATAGCACTACTCAAGCGTTATGCGTGGATCTAAAATTTTGAAGTAAATTTGGCTTCCGAAGAAAGTTATAAACAAATTAGTCAAATGACATGCAAATGACATTTTACAAGCTCTGGTGACAGCAAATCGGTACGATTTTACTGACTACTTGGCACATCCAGTTTGAATTTTCCGGAGAAAACTTTAGTGCAGGCTTAAATAATTAAATTATGTCGGGTTTGGGTTGAGTACGGGTTTACGAATGCAAACATTCTTGGGTTTGTATTAAATCTAAAAAAATGCCCGGATTGCATGCTATTAAGCAGAAATCGGTAAATATTTGAATGATAATAATTCTAACTGAATTCGGCCAAATGGCATTCCGCGGAACGATTTTCGATGAGAAGATACATTCCGCGAAATGTCTTTCGGAAAAAGGAATTCGGCGAAATGTGCTTCGGAGAGTTGATACATTCCGCGGAATGTCGCACGCGAAAAAAAATTCCGCGGAATGTTTTTCGGCGAAATAGTATTCAACCGGCGGTGGTGTAATTGCTGCCACCGAGATGTCCGCGTTGCGTTTTGGCGCGCAACAACAGAATGACCCGTGCGTGTATTATGGCCGAACTAGAGATGCGGAGGGAGTGGCGGCTGGAACGGAAGCTTCCGTTTTGTTCCGCGAGAGCGATGGCGGCGAATAAATGCCGATTCTGTCCCCGGGGCGATCCGCCCTTACGGATAGAGGCACACGTACCCAAAGCGACCCGGCTTCGCATACCTGTCCGTTCCACCGTGCGGGGATCGGTGAAACCTCTATTTTTCAGTTTAGATCAGGTTTACGGCGTACAATTGACGACACGCTGAAACGAACCGCGCTCTCGGATTGCTCCGGTCCACAAAATTGACGGAGAGAGACCTTACCTTCGGCGATTAGCGACCGACGTAAGATTTTTCGCTGTAATGAGCTTGGCGACTTCACTCACTTCTCCGATTAACTACCTGCTTGAGGCGGGCCTTCACGGAACACACGGGTCTCGATGATATCTGGACGAAATTCGCGGCACGCACCACGACGAAAGCTTGGACGTCCGTTACTTTACGACGGAAACCGCATCCCATCCTTTTCCATCTCGGGACCAACACCGCTTGGGCTACCTCGTTCTCTGCCAGCCATTAAATACTTAGTTTTGACAGAGTTTATGATCAGCTCTATTCTTGCAGTCTTCTGTTCATAAGACACGAAAGCCTCTTCCACTGCTCTGCGATCTACCCCAATAATGTCGATATCATCCGCAAAACCTTGCAGCATGTAAGATTTGTTAATGATGGTTCCGTTTCTTTGCACACCAGATCTTCGTATTGCACCTTCCAGAGCTATGTCGAATAGCAGATTAGAGAGCGCTTCGCTCTGCTTCTTTAATCCATCTAGCGGCACGAACGAATCGAATGTTCCACCATATATTCTGACGCTAGATTTGAATCCATCCAACGTCACACGAATCAGTCTAATTGACTTTGCCGGACAGCCATATTCTAGCATTATATGCCACTCCGTTTCACTGAGTCATAAGCTGTCTTAAAATCCATAAACAGATGAAGAGTCCGCAAGTTGCATTACCGGGTCGATCTATATTAAATCATTAAAGAACATGAAGGCTCAAGCCTGCAATAATATCTTGATCCACTGTTTTAAAGGGCGATTCACCACTAGCTGCCTTATAGATTGTCGAGCATTACAATGTTTTTCACGAGGAAAATGCAACCGTCCACCAACTGAGCTGAGTTATCAACGTCCTCAGACGTAGCAAATTTGTCTCCAAACCTCTGTCATGGCACTTCTTGATGTTGAGACAGCATTCGACAATGTGTGGCATGACGGCTAGTGTACAAACTACAACGCTAAAATCTTCCCAGCTATCTGGTGAAAATCATCCAAATTAATTTGACGGCGGGAACATTCCGGGTCTCAGCTTGAAGCTTATTGTTCCACTTTAAAAAGGTTCTATTTATGAATTTATGAAAACGTGAAAATAATTTCTAAAAACAAGTTGTAAGAAATTTAAAGATTTTGGAACTTGTTTTAGCAGACAGTGTGCATCTAGTTTGGAATAAGTTTGTTTGCGAGGCTAAAAAAATCAACGCCTAATAAGCTTGTTGTAAAAATAGGAGTTTGATAAAAGCATTAAGTAAATCCAATTTTTTGACACGTCAAGGCCAAGCAAAATATAGCACAAACGAACTTTTCTCTGCATCCACATAGTTTCTGGGAGACTCACCCCAGATTTGCAGTAATCCATCCATCGTAGAGCAAGTGATCTATCGGTTGGTAGTGTTTGCTTAGCAACTTTGATGACAGCGCCCATCGAAGCCAGCGACACGACGACGGAAAGCCAATATTCCACTCGACTGGACTCGTCGGGGCCCTCGTACCGGGGCAATTTGTTTCCCATTCGCATCGAGGGAAGATAGAGAAAATTGAACCTGCTCTGTCCTGTCCTGCTGGTTGTGCTGTGCCTTCACTGCACCAGCTTCGGTATTTATTCCGGTACGGTTGACGGAACATGGTGTGTCCGCGCTTCCCGGAAAAGATAAGCACCATAAGTAATGATTTGTGCTCATGCCGGCGGGTGGACGGAATGAATTGCTTCCAACCTCGGAGGTTTGCTGCTGCATCGTTTGACGAAGCAATATAGAATATGTCTGGCAGTCTGATAGTGAGGTGATATCCAGCAACTTGAGTGTATTTTAATACAAGAACACAGTACCTTGAAACCCGACGGATCGCTAGAAAGCATTCGGATAAATCGTTCGAAGGATGTGTATAAATAAACTCCCTTCAGCAAACAAGTGAAAACCCCTTTTCGTTTCCTCAATCCATTGGTCTTTCCGGACATCGAGTAGAATGCGGTCACGATGTGCGTGGACTAATGATACTAATGGTTATTGGTAAATTGAATGGAATTGCTCGTAATTTTACACTGTCATTGACGGCGACAAAATTCCGGAAAATCGTGCCCAGCTCAATCGACCGGAAAAATCAGTGGATTGTGAGTAGCTGATTGAGTCGATTGAGGGTAAGCAGATATGGCCAATACTTCACGGCAAGCGAGTTTCGTTAATTCCGATCAAGAATGCTAATGATGGTTTGAATAATTGCGCAAAATATAAAAAGTAAACCGCATCCTACCTAGGCATATAATGTGCAATGGTTTTGCCCTCCAACCAGTGTTTACGGCTGTAGAAGATCAGAATGAGGCGTGAATCCCAAAATCACACAACCCATGATGGAGCAGCAAGTCTGCCAACCAGACAGCTTCAGCTTCACCGCACAAACCATTTTCATCTTGTTCCAAACCTCAAAAATCTTTACTTAACCCGAATCAATTATTCAGCTGTAGTAGAACCCCACTAAAAGATGCACAACGAAGACTGAGTTGGGTTATGACTTACAGACGGAGCAGTGAATGTAAATTAAGATTAAGTAGTAAGTGTTTTTAGGGCTTTACTTCGCCTAAAAGTAATAATCGTGGCCACATGGCAAGACCGTGATGAAGGAAGCTGCGTTCAATTCCGATCCGGTGAAGTTTTCGGGTTGTAATTTTTTTTTTCGATTTTCCCGAGCATATGGGTATCATCGTGTAAGCTTCATGATATACCTAGAAATGCAAAAACTGGAACAAAAATTGAAATCTTGCAGTTAATAAATTGTAATGTAGTTGCTGTAATTGCTTAATGAACGGGGGATGGCAATAAGAAGAATAACTTGTCATAAGACGAGTTTGTACAATCCCATTTAATTCCACCACTTAATTGAACTTTGACAGATACGTATTTCGACCTCGACTTTAAGTAGAGTCAAGTACGAGACACTGAAGACGACCTTACTGTTGAGGTCGAAAGGCGTATCTGTCAAGGTACAATTAAGAGGTGGAATTAAATGGGATTGTACAAACTTGTCTTAAGCGTCTTAAGCGTACCATTGGTGCTTCGCGTACCTGAAGGAATAAAATAGACCCCATCTCGCGGTCCTTAGTCTCTTATCCAGCAACTCCTATCCCTACCTCCCCGCGGTGCTGGCCGGGATACGAGCAACCATAGGGAAGATCGGGTAACCAACACCAGTGGGAACTATGGTCGTATGCTAACAGGGAAGGGGGGGTTTGCTCCTCTTCGGAGGTGCAAATCTTATTGAGCGTCTGTTCTCCATGTCAGGATAGGCTCACAACAGCGTCTGTTCTCCATGTTAGGGGCGGCTGATCATCGTCAGAGTGCCAGCGAGGGACTCTAAGTGAAACTGTGCACCATGGTCCACCGCAAATAAGGAGGAATGGTACTCCGGAAATTTAGGGGGTTTGGTTTCAGGCCCTGCAAGCCAGCCAAAAAAAAAACTCACGCAACGAACAATCAACAAGAGAGTACGGACCGGAACCATCGGCGAAGACCACTGCGACGAAAAGGGACTAGCGATTGGAAACTCGGTTCGTGGAACTGCAAATCTCTCAACTTCATCGAGAGCACACGCATACTCGCCGATGTGCTCAAGGACCGTGGATTCGGCATCGTAGCGCTGCAGGAGGTTTGTTGGAAGGGATCAATGGTGCGAACGTTTAGAGATAATCATACCATCTACCAGAGCTGCGGCAACACACACGAGCTGGGAACAGCTTTCATAGTGATGGGCGATATGCAAAGGCGCGTGATCGGGTGGTGGCCGATCAATGAAAGAATGTGCAGGTTGAGGATCAAAGGCCGGTTCTTCAACTTCAGCATAATCAACGTCCATAGCCCACACTCCGGAAGCACTGATGATGATAAGGACGCATTCTACGCGCAGCTGGAACGTGAGTACGACAGCTGCCCAAGCCACGACGTCAAACTCATCATAGGAGATTTGAACGCTCAGGTTGGCCAAGAGGAGGAGTTTAGACCGACTATTGGAAAGTTCAGCGCTCACCGGCTGACGAACGAAAACGGCCTACGACTAATTGATTTCGCCGCCTCCAAGAATATGGCCATTCGGAGCACCTACTTCCAATACAGCCTCCCGTATCGGTACACCTGGAGATCACCACTGCAGACAGAATCACAAATCGACCACGTTCTGATTGATGGACGGCACTTCTCCGACATTATCGACGTCAGGACATATCGTGGCGCTAACATCGACTCTGACCATTATCTGGTGATGGTTAAACTGCGCCCAAAACTATCCGTCATCAACAATATTCGGTACCGACGACCGCCACGGTACGACCTAGAGCGACTAAAGCAACCTGATGTCGCCACTGCATACGCGCAGCATCTCGAGGCAGCGTTGCCGGAATAGGGTGAGCTCGGGGCCCTCTTGAGGACTGAGGAAAAACAGTCAAAGCAGCCATTAACGACGCAGCGGAGAACAACGTCGGGTATATGGGACGAAGTCGACGATTGGTTCTACGAAGAGTGCAGACAGATTCTGGTGGAGAAGGACGCAACGCGGGCGATTGCGTTGCAGCAAGGTACCCGACAGAACGTGGAACATTATAGATGGAAGTGGAGACAGCAGACCCGCCTTTTCAGGAGAAGAAACGCCGCCTGAAATAAGCAGAGTGCGAGGAGATGGAACAGCTGTGCCGTTCTCAAGAAACACGCAAGTTCTACCAGAAGCTCAACGCTTCCCGCAAAGGCTTCGTACCGAGAGCCGAAATGTGCAGGGATAAGGATGGGAACATCTTGACGGACGAACGTGTGGTGATCGAAAGGTGGAAGCAGCACTACGAGGAACATTTAAATAACGCTGAGAGTACGGGCAGTGAAAGTCAAGGCAGCGGAGGAAATGACTACGTCAGCTCAGCGGACGATGAAAGCCAGCCAGCCCCTACCTTGAGGGAAGTTAAGGATGCCATCCAACAGCTAAAGATCGATAAAGCAGCTGGTAAGGATGGTATCGTAGCTGAGCTGATCAAGATGGACCCGGAAAAGCTAGCCACTTGCTTGCACAAACTGATAATCAGAATCTGGGAAACTGAACAGCTATCGGAGGAGTGGAAGAAAGGGGTTATATGCCCCATCTACAAGAAAGGCGGCAAGCTGGAGTGTGAGAACTTTCGAGCGATCACCATCCTTAATGCCGCCTACAAAGTGATATCCCAGGCCATCTTCCGTAGTCTGTCACCATTAGTGAATGAGTTCGTGGGAAGTTATCAAGCCGGCTTCGTTGACGGCCGCTCGACAACGGACCAGATCTTCGCTGTAAGGAAGGTCCTTCAAAAATGCGGTGAATACCAGGTCCCAACACACCATCTGTTCGTTGATTTCAAGGCGGCATACGACAGTATAGACCGCGTAGAGCTATGGAAAATTATGGACGAAGCTTACCAGATCAAAGCAACGGCGTGTGCAAAACTGTGTGAAGATTTCGGGCGAACACTCCAGTTTGTTCGAGTCGTGCCGGGGACTAAGACAAGGTGATGGACTTTTGGGCCTGTTGTTCAACATTGCGCTAGAAGGTGTCATGCGGAGAGCCGGGTGTAAAAAGCCAGGGTACGATTTTCAACAGATCCAGTCAATTCATTTGTTTCGCGGATGACATGGACATTGTCGGCCGAACATTTGCAAAGGTGGCAGAACTGTACATCCGCCTGAAACGTGAAGCAACAAAAGTTGGACTGGTGGTGAATGCGTCAAAGACAAAGTACATGCTTGTGGGCGGAACCAAGCGTGACAGGGCCCGCCTGGGAAGCAGTGTTACGATAGACGGGGACACTTTCGAGGTGGTCGAGGAATTCGCCTACCTCGGGTCCTTGCTAACGGCTGATAACAATATCAGTCGTGAAATACGAAGGCGCATCATCTGTGGAAGTTGGGCCTACTACGGGCTCCAGAAGAAACTACGGTCAAAAAAGATTCGCTATCGCCCCAAATGTGTCATGTACAAGACGCTAATAAGGCCGGTTGTCCTCTACGGATATGAAACATGGACAATGCTCGAGGAGGACTTGCAAGCACTCGGAGTATTCGAAAGACGGGTGCTTAGGACTATCTTTGGCGGTTTGCAAGAAGACGGTGTCTGGCGGCGAAGAATGAACCACGAGCTCGAGTCCCATTGAAGGGAAAGTGGTTACCTCCAATACATTTTCCAAATCAATATCTTCCACATAACGTACATTTTCACATATGAGTTTTCATAACACGAGAGAAGTCAAAATTGCACCTTAGGAGGAGAGATTCCATTATTTTCATCATTTCACATCTATTTGTGTTCATTGCATTCATTTCTGCGATTTCTGAAAAAAAGTTCGATTTTATTTTTTTTCAAGGGAGACCTGTTTCATGCGCTGGTTGGGTGATATAATCATCAATTATTGACTATTTTTCACTTCAACGCATTTCACAATGCTGGTTCGTTATGTACACTTCTCTCCTATAAAACAAAACGAAAAATCAAAGCTTGTGTTTCTATACTTTAATGTCAGTCAACAGTATCAGTTAGGTAAAAAGCCAAAAACTGGCTGGAAACCAATATTCAAGAGAGATCAGTTACTTTCGGGCTTTTATTATTCGCATGTTTTCTTTTGGCCCGCAGCGGGGTTTTCCATCAGTACTCAATCAACATTGTCGATGTCGGCAGCCAGCTCGGTGCTCGTTATTTTGCGTCTAGTGAGATCAATTTGTTTCGCTCCGCCAAAGGAAACAGATGTACAACTTGAATTTGAAAATGATTCAAACGATATTTCCTATATTCGTAACTAGTTACATAGAAGTGGAGCTGTTATTTGTATACACTTAAAATACAATATTGGGCAAATTTCGTTTACTTTGCTGAATAACTCCCTTCAATTTCATTCAAATTCATTACTTCAAAAGCTGTTTTCCGGCGCGAATCAAAGTACAAATTCTGAAATCGGAAAAAAATACTTTTAACTTTCAACTTTAAAGTTTTACTAAACTGTTCACCTGTAGAAAGTTTGGTCAAATAATTTTGGAAGCATGGTATAAAATCGCTTCAAACAATTAAAAAAAATAATACAACTAATGCAGAAAGGGCTACAAATCAATTTTATCTCAAAATGTATGTTATTTTTTCCTAAAAATGTAACAAAATCAGTAATGTAGTTATGCAGTTAGAGTATTTAAAAGTTAATTTATTCATGTTTTCAGAAATTATTTTAATCGCTTTAAAGTATGGGTTTTGATCCCAAAATAAAAAGGGTATAAATTTCAACAAATTCTGCACTAATTTTTGTTTCAATGTTTGTTTTCTGTGGTTCGCCGTACCGAACTCTTTTAGAAAATAAGCTAATGTACAGATAACAAAAGTACAAACTTAGTCAACAGGGAAATAAATTTTTCTACTTTACTGTTGAAACTGAGGAAGGCAAAGCTCTGAAGTGAAATGTCTTATGTATCCTGTGATTGATCCGCATTAAATTTTCAATATACCACATACGCACAGGTTTTCATTTGACCGCAATCATGTAATAGACGAAGAGCAGCAAGACATTCCGAGTATCGGTTAACGGGTCTTATACATATATGCGTGATATGCTCAATAGGCTCACGATGCATTTTTGGCATGGATCGAAAGAAAAACAAAAACTCACGAAAAACAAAGGCTTACTCGTTGGAAAAGAAGAAAGGATGGAACAGAAATAAATCGAATTTTTCCTGGTGAGAAATTATTTCATATTATCGAAAGCGGCAGCGGGTCTATAAATATGTTTTATATTTATACTATTTGCTTGGATTTCCCATTTTTCCTAGCTACTTGTTACCAATGCAGAATCCTCGTTCGTTTCGCAAACGAGAATTCGTTCATCCCATAAATATTTATGATTGTTGTTGTGGAGTGTCTTCCTTTGTTGGTGCCGGATGAGCTCCTGACGTATCGTCCTCTTTGGGGCGCGAACCTACAGAAGGACCCAATATTGCATTGGGCTAGTTTGTAATGTTTTGCCGAATATATTTTTGTTTTGTAATACAGATTTTATGAGTTATTAAAAATGAAATAAATAGGTTTTATTAATAGCAATACACTTCTAGCGTATGTCACATTTTATAGCAATTCTGTAAAATAACCAATCGAAATCTTGGCATAGCGGAATTGCTTGTTTCTAGTACAGATAGACTATAAGATCTCACAATTTGCAAAGTTTGTCCTACAACACCTGTATAAGAACCTAGCGTTTTTAGACAGATTTTGGTAGGTTCTTTTACACAGAAAAGAAGGTTCTTACGCAGAGTAAGAAAATCTATCATTTGCTGGTTGGGTGTACATACAAAATACTCTATTGCGTTGGTGTGTCCCGTTCAAAACTACAGGCGAGAGTATTTATTGAAAAATTAATTCAGTTTCTCCACATTTTTTTTACGGCTGGGATCGAATAATTTCCAAAATCTTGTCTAACTTCCCCATTTAAAAATACAATCATGGGAAAGTTAGGTACTTTTCACCAAAGCGACAGAAGACTCAGAACATTCTCAGCTTATTTTTGCACATATCCATTGATTGATCTAAAAGTGGAATGATCGAATAAAAATAATCGATCAATGAAGAACAATTTCCAAACTGACCCACTGCGGATCCACTCATATAGGATTTTTGTTACTAGCATCTACGTTACTAACATGTACGTACCAGCGGCACGCGTTCTTATGATGGGAATATAGAAAGCAGCACGTAGATCAATATGTAATGTTGACTCGTGTGCATATGGAATGGATGGGTGGTATAGATTTGCTGATTATAAAAATACACTAAATATGGATCAGCTGACCAAAAGTGGATAGTTCTTTTCAAAATTTCTAACACTTTTTTACACTGTTCATTATGTTTGGGATCAATTTACAAAGGATTGATGAAATGCTCGAAATGGAATAAGTCATTGATCCTTAAAGTGCGGCCCGCGGTCCTCCAAGCCTTTTCCTGCGGCTCGCGAAGGATTTCAGGAAATACACTACATGTGGCCCGTTGTTCACCATTACATGACAAGAAAAGCTCTTCATTGTGTCCATTTTTTTGTCCAATTAAATGTTCTTTCAAGTATGTTATTTGAAAAAAATCACAGGAAGAAAGTATTTTTTTGAAATTTTATTCAATTCAAATTTTTTACTATGCTTTAGAAATCAATTTGAAATTAAAAACAGTTATGGAAAATATACTGTGGCCCGTTTCAACAATTCAAAATTGCAATGCGGCCCTCGATAGTAAGCTTGCTGGGAACCACTGGAATAATTTAAAGCTGAGACATCTCGTCAGTAAGCGCTAGACGTCCACATCTGTAGGTATTCCCGAGCAGGAGAAATTGGCTCAATTATACCTAATTCTGTTATTGATACCATACTCTGTTATGAACTAGCCCTGCATAAGAGGTAAAATACCAAAGGAATAATACCTAAAACTAATATGCACAATACTTAAGCCATACCATTACATTGGAAATGATTAAACTGGAATTTTTTGTCTATTTGACTAAATTCGGACTTAGAAGCTAGCATAGAAGCAGAAAAAACCCTAAGCCAGTTAACGCAAAACCTTACAACTTTTTGAATTGCGCCGATCAGGGCATATACAATTCTGTAAGCTTTTTATACAAATATTGTATTAAAATAACAACAATTGTATTAAAATCTTCGGAAATTGTTTATGCCCAATTATTATACAGTTTCTGTAAGATTCTCATGCAGAACTGTATTAAAATCTGCCATCCGCTGGTTGGGATAGATGGAAATGTGTTTTTATGACGTTTACTTACACACATATAGACCTGTGCGCTCTGAAGTTCCTCCAGGAAGTTCCTCCCGGAATTCCTCCGAAAATTCGTCTCGGAATTCCTCCGGAAGTTCCTCCAGGAATTCCTCCGGAAGTCACTCCGGAAGTCCCTCCGGAAGTTCCTCCGAAAGTTCATACCGGGATTCCTCCAGGAATTCCTCCGTTAGTTCCTCCAAGAATTCCTCCGGAAGTTCCTCCAGGAATTCCTCCGAAAGTTCGTCCCGGAATTCCTCCGAAAGTTCCTCCAGGAATTCCACCGGAAGTTTCTTCAGAAGTTCCTGTTGTAGCTCCTCCAGGAATTCCTCCTGAAGTTCCTCTCGGAATTCTTCCTGAAGTTCTTTCCGGAATTCCTCCAGAAGTACCTCCCGGAATTCCTCCGGAAGTTCCTCCCGGAATTCCTCCGGAAGTACCTCCCGGAATTCCTCCGGAAGTACCTCCCGGAATTCCTCCGGAAGTACCTCCCGGAATTCCTCCGGAAGTACCTCCCGGAATTCCTCCGGAAGTACCTCCCGGAATTCCTCCGGAAGTACCTTCCGGAATTCCTCCGGAAGTATCTCCCGGAATTCCTCCGGAAGTATCTCCCGGAATTCCTCCGGAAGTATCTCCCGGAATTCCTCCGGAAGTATCTCCCGGAATTCCTCCGGAAGTATCTCCCGGAATTCCTCTGGAAGCTCCTCCCGGAATTCCTCCGGTAGTTCCTCTCGGAATTCCTTCGGAAGTTCCTCTCGGAATTCCTTCGGAAGTTCCTCTCGGAATTCCTTCGGAAGTTCCTCCCGGAATTCTTCGAGAAGTTCCTCCCGGAATTCCTCCGGAAGTTCCTCCCGAAATTCCTCCGGAAGTTCCTCCCGGAATTCCTCCGGAAGTTCCTCCCGGAATTCCTCCGGAAGTTCCTCCCGGAATTCCTCCGGAAGTTCCTCCTGAATTCCTCGGAAGTTCTTCCCGGAATTCCTCCGGAAGTTCCTCCCGGAATTCCTCCGGAAGTTCCTCGGAGGAGGAAATTGAAGTTCCTCCCGGAATTCCTCCGGAAGTTCCTCCAGGAATTCCTCCGGAAGTTCCTCCAGGAATTCCTCCGGAAGTTCCTCCAGGAATTCCTTCGGAAGTTCCTCCCGGAATTCCTCCGAAAGTTCCTCCGGAATTCCTCCGGAAGTTCCTCCCGGAATTCCTCCGGAAGTTCCTCCCGGAATTCCTCCGGAAGTTCCTCCGGAAGTTCCTCCCGGAATTCCTCCGGAAGTTCCTCCCGGAATTCCTCCGGAAGTTCCTCCCGGAATTCCTCCGGAAGTTCCTCCCGGAATTCCTCCGGAAGTTCCTCTCGGAATTCCTCCAGAAGTTCCTCCCGGAATTCCTCCAGAAGTTCCTCCCGGAATTCATCCGGAAGTTCCTCCCGGAATTCCTCCGGAAGTTCCTCCCGGAAGTTCCTCCCGGAATTCCTCCGGAAGTTCCTCCGGAAGTTCCTCCCGAAATTCCTCCGGAAGTTCCTCCCGGAATTCCTCCGGAAGTTCCTCCCGGAATTCCTCCGGAAGTTCCTCCCGGAATTCCTCCGGAAGTTCCTCCCGGAATTCCTCCGGAAGTTCTTCCCGGAATTCCTCCGGAAGTTCCTCCCGGAATTCCTCCGGAAGTTCCTCCGAGGAGGAAATTGAAGTTCCTCCCGGAATTCCTCCGGAAGTTCCTCCAGGAATTCCTCCGGAAGTTCCTCCAGGAATTCCTCCGGAAGTTCCTCCAGGAATTCCTCCGGAAGTTCCTCCAGGAATTCCTCCGGAAGTTCCTCCCGGAATTCCTCCGAAAGTTCCTCCCGGAATTCCTCCGGAAGTTCCTCCCGGAATTCCTCCGGAAGTTCCTCCCGGAATTCCTCCGGAAGTTCCTCCGGAAGTTCCTCCCGGAATTCCTCCGGAAGTTCCTCCCGGAATTCCTCCGGAAGTTCCTCCCGGAATTCCTCCGGAAGTTCCTCCCGGAATTCCTCCGGAAGTTCCTCTCGGAATTCCTCCAGAAGTTCCTCCCGGAATTCCTCCAGAAGTTCCTCCCGGAATTCATCCGGAAGTTCCTCCCGGAATTCCTCCGGAAGTTCCTCCCGGAATTCCTCTGGAAGTTCCTTCCGGAATTCCTCCGGAAGTTCCTTCCGGAATTCCTCCGGAAGTTCCTTCCGGAATTCCGCTGAAAGTTCCTCCCGGAATTTCTCCCGAAGTTCTACCCGGAATTCCTCCGGAAGTTCCTCCAGAAAATCCTCCAGAAGTTCCACCCGGAATTCCTCCGGAAGTTCCTCCAGAAGGGGCCGATATCAGCAATATGTCCTTCGTTTCATTCAAAGTTGGACTTGATCCAGCCTTGAAGAATAGTGCTCTCGATCCCTCGACTTGGCCGGAAGGAATTATGTTCCGGGAGTTTGAGGACTACGGTTCCAAAAAATTTCGGAGACCTTCCACCGCCAATCCAGCTCCTTCTCCTGCTGCAGCATCACCTATCGTAGCCGTAAACTGATTTCTGCGTATCCTAAGCCTGAAGAAGACTCTGCTGCTGTATCGACCACACGCTGTACACATCCAGGACGCATTGCCAACAGTACTGAGGGAGTCCTTGAGCCACCCGACCAAGTCGTGCTTCCCGTAGATTCATGCCATCTGAGTCGTCCTGGTTCTTCGGTCGTGGTTGGTGACGGAATCTTCCGACAATATCTTCCAGGCAACTATGCGTCCTTTAGAACCATTAGACGAAGTTAATTCTTCGACAAGTTTTAGCTGCTCCAGTATTACCACCGCCGACAACATGCAGTATACTACTGTTCCTGGTATTGCAGCAACTTTAATGAATCCGGGACACACTCTATCAAGCACTGAGGGAGCCCCCGCATCAGCCAACTCAGTCGCGATCTCCACAGACACCTTTGTTCATCGTCATCGTCACAGTCCTGAAGTTGGTAATGGCATAGGGGGCTTCCGATCTCCAACGTCAGGCAAGTACAGTTGTGATATTGACCATCTGGTACTTGAAATTACTCCACGTTCCAGTTTTGGACGCCCTGCTGAATCGCCGACTATTGCGTGTAAATCTAATCCAAGACCACTCGTGCCAGGTATGCAGGAAGTTAATCAGTCTCTCAACCCACTCTTATTTCCGTTTGACAACCGTTATGAAGCTGTCCAGTCTGCAACTTCTACCGACTCACTCGAAAGCTCATCTAAAATTCTTCGAGTCTACTACCAGAATGTGCGTGGACTAAGGACAAAAATTTATACTCTACGCAACTTTTCGGTTCACTCAACACCGTCTACAGGACCGACCGATCTAACCTGAACAGTAACAAGTCACGTGGTGGAGGAGTATTGATTGCTGTCTCCAATAAAATGGCCAGCTACATCGACCCGATGCCTTTATCCGAAACGCTCGAGCAGCTGTGGGTTTTTGTTGAAATTCCTCAAAAAACACTAAGTGTCGGTGTAGTTTACCTGCCCCCCCGACCCAAAGAACGATTGCACGATTATCAACTCGCACATCGTATCGGTGAGATCCATCTCATCTCGAATAGGTTTCCAGTCTCCTGCTCTTCTGTTCGGTGACTATAATTAAGCGGGTCTTCATTGGTGCTTTCCCAACAATGGTACAATGACAATGGCTAACGCTTCATACGTTTTGTAGCCTCCCTCGGAATGGTGGTCCGAAACACTTATTTTTCCCCGCAAGAATATCCACAAGGTCACACGAAGAACCTCTAACCAAGAAACGGAGAACCAAATCGACTACGTTCTAATCGATGGTAAATTTATCTCCGACATCACGAACGTTTGCACTTACCGCAGTGCGAATATTGATTCCAACCACTACCTCGTTGCAGTATGCCTGCGCTCAAAATTCTCAACGGTGTTCAACACGCGTGGAAGTCGAACGCCGCGGCTAAACATTGGGCGCCTACAACTACAACTACAAGACGGTAGACTAGCAGAAGCTTACGCGCAGCAGCTGAAAGTGGTACTTCCATTGGAAGAGCAGCCAAGCGCAGCTTTTCTTGAAGAAGCCTGATATTCGATCCGCCGCTATTGGTAGCAACCGCTGCACTATAGGCACGGTGCCTCTAGATCAGAGAAACGACTGGTATGACGACGAATGAGAGCAGGTAATGGAATAGGAGATTGCAGCATAGGGGCCATCCAGAAACCACGTGGTCATATTTTTGAAGAATTTCAACCCCCCTCCCCCCATGTGGCTTATCGTGGTTATTTGACAGACCCCCCCCCCCTATGACCACGTGGTTTTTTTCAAGTACAAAAATTTAAAAAAAAACTTATGGAACTAAAACATATGGTTAATCCGATCAATTTTGAAGATGAACAATTTCAATTAATTCAAAATCAAACTAAACCCAACATGGAAATTATAAATTTTCATGAAGTCGAAAATTTTGATGATGTTATCATGTTGTAATGTGTATCAGGTATTAGGATATCTAGAACTCGCACACCTTCAATGCATCAGGAGGATACAAAAAAAATGTAAAAGCGAATATCTTATAAAAATTTCGAGAAAAATTTATAATGGTTTAGAAATTTTCCAAAAAATCCCTATATTTTAATTTTTTTTTAATTTCTGATAATTTCCCAAGGAACTTCTATTCCACATCTCGAATATGCTTCAGTCAATGGTCCTTTCATAAGCGACTCATAGAGGAATGAATGTATTATAGACCAATTATTATTTTGGAGTTCGGATCATTCGATTTATCCAATTAACCAACTTATGAATGATGTATGATATAATATCCCAGTAGGTCTATTGGGTTGATATGACTTCAATTATTATTTATACAAGCTACTACAGACTTTTTAGGTTATACAAAACGTCCTGGAAGTCGTAATGTTTGAACTACTTGATCATTCAAGTCCGTGAACCCAGTGCTTCTAAGGCCCTACAAAAACAGTTTGCGAACAAACCTCATAGTCATTGTGCAACTTGATGTTGACTCAAGATAATTTTGGGTACCTTGTCTCTTGGATCTCATGTTAATGGAAATTAGGATCATATGCTTATTTCATCGGATTGGGTATATACCGATGATGAGAACATTGCAAATGTCTTGATTGATCTGGTAGATTCGTGGGCAGAACTTGAGAGCATTTTGAAGTACCTTGAGCATCTCGTATTCCTGAATATTAATCACTGGCTTAACGTTCAGGATGGCCCATGTTATCTGACCACCCATCTGTTCAGAATGATTCAAACATTTAAACTTTATTTACATGCTCTTAGAATCGAAATCTTTCCAAGGTTTCGGATATCTGAGCTTTGATGGTCAGCCAAATTTGAGCTCCCATATTTTTTATGTAAAGCCAATATCTATTACAGAATCTCTAAAGATTTTTTTTCAAAATCCTGGGTAACTTTAATGAATCTTCAAAGGAAATTCTTCTAAATTTCCAATGGAATTTTTTTTCGTTTTCCAAAATAAATTCTTAGAAATTTTCAGCAGTTTTTTTTAATTTCCAAAAGAAATTATTCGGAATATGCCAAAATATTTCAGATTTTTCAGATAAGATTTTTCAGTAGAAAATCTGAAGAAGTTCATCTGAAACACCAATAATGAATTTCCCGTGGAAATTTCGATGTTTTTACAAGTGGAAATAACGAAAAAATTGTACTTTTGTAGTACTTGTAAAGGTTGTACTTTTGAAGCATTTCCAGTAGGAATTCCTTAAAAAATTAAATCAAAATTTTAAAGATTTTCTGATGTGAAAATTCCTTAAACTGTCTAAATCATTTCCTGTGCATCTTTGCATGGTAAAGATTTAAAGCAATGTTTAGCTGAACCTACAAAGAAATCAAAATGACATCCCGAAGAAGAATGAATTCTCGATGAAATTTTGAAATGATTTCTGGTTCAAATTCAAAAAACATGAACCTTGAGAATTCTAAAGATTTATTCTTTGAAAATCCAAAGATTTTTTTGAAGATAATCCATAGACTCTTCCGTGGAAATTCTAAATAATGCCTCGAATAAAATATACTTGGAAAATTAAAATGATAGAAAGAGCGTAAAAAAGTATTCCGAAAAATTTTCATTTCAAAATTCCAAAATTGAAAAAAAAAATCAACGGAAATATCAAAGTGTTTCATGTGGCATTGGCTCCATATTCCAACTGGTAGTTGGTCTGCTTTTCAACTTAGTATATTCTATTAGCATTTCCTCAGTTATAAATTGAAAGCTTTTATATGCCAGCCATTGCACGATTATATATCTTGTGTAGCAAGTACGATGGATACACTATATCTAGTGTGTCGAGAATGTTTCCCACCCGAAAACATCCTAGACATGAACGAGAATCGAACTCGTCATCTCTGGATTGGCAATCCTCGCAAGGCTAACTGGAGACTGAACATTTTGAAGTGCACTCCTTAAAATGTTCGAAAAACTACTTTTGTAAATGAAGAAGAATTTCTGGTGAAGATTCGGAAGAACTTGTCGAAGAAATTCATTAGAATTTTTCGGAATTTACACTGGAGATGTTTTGTTTTTTTTTTCATTATCAATTTGTAGCAAAATTTCCAAGCAAAATTTTTCAGAGAGAATTGTTCAAAAAAAAAATCTGAATGCCAGCACTTTATCAGGATTGTATGAAGTAATGTCAAAGTTTTTACAGGAAATTTCTTTACTTGATTTTTCCTGAATATCCACAAGAAATTCTTTTGAATTTTTCTTCTTAAGATTTTTTCTTGGATTATTGTAAAAACATGAACATTTTTCAAAATTGTAGCTGCAGTCCGCTGATGCAAAAGTGTCGGCGGCGTGATGCCAAAAACCATCTGCGGCGTAAATATTTTTCCATTTTTTCTTTCTAATTTTTTTTGTGGAAATTGAGACTGAATGGCAACCTGTTTTTCGTTTATTTTTGTATGGATATAGGATCTTAGGCTAAGATGGTCAAATAATTCAGATATGCATCGGCGTTGCGACCGACGCTGCGTTATCGATTTTTCTCGATGCACACCTACGCCTTTTTAACGTTGAGTTGAAAAGACGCTACGTGGGCATTGGCCCTTAGATGCACCTTGCGTTTAATGATTAAATCATTGAATTTTAATGATGTGTATTTTTTACACCGCTTTGTTATTCACCAAAAGTTTTTCGTGTAAAAAAAAACCACGTGGTTCGAGAGCAACACCCCCCCTCCCCCCATGTGGCTTATCGTGGTCATTTTCCAACCCCCCCCCCTCCCCCCATATATGACCACGTGGATTCTGGACGGCCCCATAGGTGATATTGCTACAACATTGCAAGAGGGCGAACGGAAACGTGGCGGAACTGACGTAACTTGTTTTTCCGGAGTAAAAAGCACCAGCAGGAATATCGAGACTGTGATGTGACAGGGCAACTGTACCGCGGAGCAACTGTACGCCTTGGTGTTTTTTAGTTCTGTAATAGCTTTTCTAACCTCATCTTGTGTAGGCGGCTCACAACTTGTCCATCATCGCTTTTGAACTGAATAACTTCCAACCAAATGATGGTACATTACATATTTACCGCATATTCGTCGCATGGGATTGGGAGTTGGTGCGTCGTATGGGAATCGGGTTTTTTGGTAAATGTACCAATCCCCGCAAACCATCATAGTTGGATATGTTTCAATCCTGCCGTTACATTGCTTCAGTTAGGAGCGGTGGTGCTGTAATAATCGTTTGGAAAATCATTATTATTTTACGATAGTACTTCATTATTGCTTTTATTTGGTTTCATGCTACGATATTATGGGTGGGCGGAATGAGTGAGTGAGTGGGGCCTGCTGTCAACCATGGGTAAATGGTTTGAATGCTGTTCAACTGTGTCCCCATCGTTTTGCTTCGACATGATGCTGACTTTACTGTCCTGGAAAATTACATTGTTTAGAATTAGGTTATAAAAGTGGCGAAAACGGGTTTTACGAGGATCTCAATGGGTGTAAAAGTGTTGAAATTTTTCATATCAGTGATGAAATACTATCAATAATTGAAAGTTTTATTTCGCTTTGTGATGCAATTCTGCTTTTTCGGAAAACAAACTCGCTCGTAAATATTAAATTTTGATTTTATCAATTGACCGTTTTCCGCCCAGTTAACTTTTCCTTTGATTCACCGACCAAAAGCCGTGCAGAACATGCAAACCGGCTTGCACGGTGCCCCGGTAGACCGTTATTATAAAATAAAAATGTCCATCAAAACCAAGTACAGGGCTCGATTCCTGTGGTGATTCTGCACCTCTGGACCAATTTTTAAAAAAATCCCTAGGAGGAATCTCGAGAAATCTTGATTTGAAGTTTTTAGTTAAGAAATATCAAAAGAACCCATATAAGAATCCAAAAATATCACCAAAAACCCTTATTAATCCACCTAGATAGATGTCCTTCTTCAATTCTTCTTTTACCTGCCGGTCGGAAGTAACCACCAGCTTTGCAGGGTTGCTGTCCGGCATTCTTGAAATATGCCCTGCCCACCGTACCCTTCCAACTTTAGCTACCTTCTGGGTATTGGGTTCGCCGTAGAGCTGGGCGAGCTCTAGTTTCATCCTTCGCCGTCACACACCATTCTCTTGCACAACGCCAAAGATGGCCCTAAGCACGCGTTGCCGTTATTAGAACCATAAATATTTACAACTGACTTATCTTATCGACTTAAGTATGTTTTTGTATGCCTATCTTGCTCGAGTTTAGTGTAAGTGTTGCTTTCAATGTTTAATAGAATGAAAGGTAAAAATAAATTTTAATTTAGTGTTTATGTTCATAATGGAGAGAAGTAAGACCAAAGTTCGTGTAGAATAATAGTAGTTAGAAGCTGTTATACTCGATCACAGCACTTATTAACCGATCTTTGGTGCCAAATCTCCTTAAAGTTCTAATCAACGGACTAGCAAAAGCATGTTTGATATGTAAGCCAAGACCTATTCCGGTACCTCTACAGAACTCTGAAACATGATATGTAATTCAAGATATAGTACTATGACGTGAATTGAAGCTGCGGCTTTTTCCAGCTGCTAGCAAAGCCATCAAGTGCTTCCTCAAAACCATGCTCGAATTTCAAAGAGCGGTATCTTGCGTACACTTTTTTTAAATCATTCAGAACCTGCTGATTGAAATATTAATTAGAAAATTGTTAATGTTTAAGCAGAGTAACTTATTGTGACGTAATCCGAAAGATCGGGATTCTAGTGAACTCTATGAAATTTGTTGATGCCTCATCTGCCTCATCACCCATAAATTTAATCAACATGGCGCTTCTCGAGCAACTTTAAAATCATATTAACAATTCCGAACTAGATGTGTAGTGGCGGAGATAAGCAAAGGTTCATTTTGTTTCTTTATTGAAGTGTTTTTAAAAGTTCAAAAATTGAATACTTTATCTTCGTCGTAACCGAAAACCCAAAAGAATATGCACAAAGCTTGTAAAATTCTTTCTTTCTCTTGTGCACTTTCCTGATGTTTTCCTATATGCCCAGCTCACTCTTGAAAATCGTAGCTTTTCCTTACCGCCATCTTTGGAGTCATTACAAGTCCGATGATCCTTTTGCGGGGAAATCTCAGAATATGATAAAGCTCCGTAAATGAAATTGTTACAGCATCTGACGAAGATCTAACCTGTTATATAATGCTAAACATCTACACCACTTTAAATAAATCTTTAAGCTGTTGGTTTTTTCATCAATTTCTTCCGTACTCCAATCTTTACTTCTGATGTTCGAATACATTTGTGAATACAAAAAATACAAACTTTAATCTGAATGGCATTTAACAAAGAATCTGCAGCCTGCACGTGAATGTATTAATGGTTCTGAACGAGAGGTAGCATTCTTGAAGATAGACGGCAAGCCATACAAAAAACATATCTAAGTCAGTTTGGAGAGCTTAATCAGTTGTAAAAATTTATAATTGCAATAACAACAAATGCAAACTGATTGAAAACAACTTGGACCACTTTTTGGACGGCTTTGAATGTATTTTGGGGATATTATTGAATTAAAATATACATTCTTTTGAAATTTCCTAACTAAAAACTTCAAATCAAGATTTCTCGAGATTCCTCCTAGGGATTTTTTAGGAAATTGGTCCAAAGGTGCAGAATCACCACAGGAATCGAGCCCTGTACTTGGTTTTGATGGACATTTTTATTTTATAATAACGGTCTACCGGGGCACCGTGGCTTGCGTTGACCGGGAGCATGGAATAGTGTCGATTTGAACAGAAACAACAAACAATTCGCCGATCATTCGCATTGTGCTTTCCAACCGCATTAGTCATCAATTTTAATTTAACCATTCTTGCGTTATCGGGGACATTACTTTTTAATATTATCATCACCACCATTATTGTAGCCGATTTTCATTACCGGTTGGCCGATGAGCCGGATCGTATGAAAACTATGTTCGAATGGCATTCGCTTTGTACGAATGGTTGCTCTATTCCTGTGCGGTGGTTAAAGAACGGTCAACGATGGGGCGGATATGTAGTTGGCGATGCTTTGGATCTAGCGGTGCCGTAGCAGCGAATTTTCCGTTGTGAAATTTTAAGCTTTCTGGCAAAATCGATAATCACACACCGGATGCGATCCCAGTCGGGTTGTTTGATTCTGCTAGATGATGGGGTTACCAGGAAATTGTGGATTTGTTCCGACCTCGAATTTTCACTGGAAGAAAACAATCTAGAGTCTATATATCTATAAAAAAAGTCATATTTTTCTTCTCCTCAATGGCTCTACATTCCAATTGAAACATGGCCAGCTTTTCTACTTAGCTTGAAAGCTTTTCTATGCCCGCCAATTGCAAGAGTGCGCATCTTGTGTGGCAAGTACAATGGATACACTTTGCCCAGGGAATCGAGAATGTTTCCCAACCGAAAACATTCTATGCCGAACTCGCCATCTCCGGATTGGCAATTCTACCAAACTTTGGTTAGAGCTTCAATATATGAAGATTTACATCGATAAATGTGCCCAACCACAGCATCTTAGGCCAATGTTTGAGCCATATATTCTAATCTTACACTAAAATTGATTTCAATGTAAAGAGGTCATACGATACGTTCTTGATCCTTTACTAATTATTCTATTAGACTGAATTGGTAACCCTACCTGCTGATATCATCCAACCCGCATAGCAAGAAAGCGATTATTCGCATTAACTCCGTGTCGTCGGTTCACAAACCCCAGAACATGACCATCGTGCCATCCCAGGGGCGACAATTCGAATATATCGTTACAGGTTTTCACTTCTGTTATTGCTGCGGTTGGCTAGCAATAGAAATGTTTCTGCTGTGTTGGAGGTCGATGCTGCAACGTGAATGTTGGTGGGAAGAAATGTGGTTTATTATCGTCTTTCTAAGGTTGTTTTTGGTAGTTACATACGTGTCGAGCGTAATATCTTTTGAAACAGAGACACCAGAACTGACTGAATGTCAACGGATCTATGAAGCTATTAAATACACTGTATACTGTTTTAACACGATTTACATTTTCTTAATTTTGCACTCATCTTAGATGCTTAACCCGTATTAATTATCATGTGTTTTTTCGTTGATTTATTCAGCATTTTTTGAAACATGTTGCAAAGATTTTGGTGTTAGATTGAAGACACACGATCAAAAACACGAGCGAAAAAAAAATCGTGTAAAAACAGAAGCCTGTGCATAGAGATTGCAATTGTACTTACAACAGAGTTTTTATCTTTTAGAACATGAGGAACATCCATATTAAGATCCATATTAGATTCTCATGTGTTATCTTGTTTATGTACCAGCACCTGAAAGTGGGGTAGATGTAGCGGTCGTGGCTATAGCACAAGTTGCCGCACTAGTGGATTATACACCGAATCTATGACAAAAGGTTGAAAGACAAAAGGTCGAAAGGACAAAAGGTCGAAAGGACAAAACGTCGAAAAGACAAAAGGTTGAAAAGACAAATGGTCGAAAGGACAAAACGTCGAAAGGGACAGAAGGTCGCAAGGGACAAAAGTTCGATCAAGAACAAGTTGATAAGAAGTGTTATGTATTCCAATGGAATTTGTGAAATGAATTTAACTTCAAGCAGAAATTACACACTCGTCTCATTAATCAAAGTTGAAGAATTAGCCATTTTCATTACTATGAACCAATATTATGAATATCTAGAAAGTTCTGTTAGAGATAAAAAAGATTGTTAAATTAAAACCAGTATTGCACGAGACAGAGTTGTCCTATACAGTTTGCAAAAACATTGCTCTTTAATTTTTCACTATTTTTAAAAATTAAAAAAAAATGAAAAATAAAATGAAATTTGAAATTCAACGAGTGCAAATAATAGATCAATATCTAGGTTTTCTAAATGTTACTTTGATCTGTCTAAATAGGGCACGCCTCAGCCATGCAGACGCGTGCATTAAAAATACACCTGCGTGTAATACACGCCAGTGTATTTGATGTGCGGCGTGCTCCATTTTGACAAATCGAAGAGACATTTAGAAAATTCAAACATCCATCTATTAGTTGTACTCGCTGAATGAATTTTATTAAATAGTTAAAATTTGTAAAAAAATAAGGGAGCAGTTTTTTTGCCAACTGTGTAGGCCAACTCTGGTGCGAGATTGATTCTTTCCGTTTCAGTTTCTTGTCTATTTCGACCTTTTGTCCCTTGCCCATTTTTGATCTTATTGATATTTTATCTTTCGACCTTTTGTCTCGTTCGACGTTTTGTCCTTTCGACCTTTTATCCCTTTCGACCTTTTGTCCTTTTCGACCTTTTGTCTTTCGACGTTTTGTCTTTCGACCTTTTGTCCTTTCGACCTTTTGTCCTAACCCTTATACACCAAGTGGCACATCATACCACCACAACAAGTTTCCTGATCTGTGAGTCATATTAATATGCCACGATAACACCTTTAATCTCTTCTCCAAATCAAGCAAAACACAATTGTAAAAAATGATTTAGCTTAATTTTTGTCAGCCTTTGCACCAGATGTCGCACTAGTGGTCCCATTATGGCCAATCCTATAAAAAAAAAAACAATGGGATTTGCCATAATAGAAACCATAATTAAGAATAGTGCCACAACTGGTACATGCGTTCCTATTATGGATTAAACAGTTTTAGGTACTTTCACGAATTTTAATTCGGTTTCACATTTGTTCAAAGAAGCACACATCAACATCACCCACATGCCTTTTGTTTATTTATATATATTTACATTTAAATTTATTTATATTATTTATTTATCCAGCTTTTTACGCAACGGTGCCATAATACGTTGCATCACCCCTTTTGACATATGCTGTGTACACTATAATTTTTATATAGATAGATCTAAGCAGTCATTGACTAATTAAATTTTCTTTTTCAAAATAAAGCTGTCAAAATTTTGCTGGAGTTCGAAACGTGAAATATGGTTTTATCTCAGGATTATATATTCAAACTTGAATTTCAATCAATTATTTCTTTCTAAATTCATAGTTTTACTATCTTCCTACTTTTTAGGTGTTCATAACAATTTTTGGGACTCCTTTGGATAATTTAATTCTTGCTGCCGCGAAATTCAAAGATATTTGGTGTTTTCGTAGAAATATTGATGGGGATATTATTCACACGATGTACATCTCGGAAGACCGAAACCCACAAACATGTTGCCAAAAATATAACTCCACGTAATGCGCTTTAGAGCAGGGGCCGTACACTAATTACGTAAGCATTTTTTCCAGGTTTTTCAAGCTTCCCTCCCCCCATGTAAGATTTTTTCCACACAAATATTTTATATTTATATGGAGCGTAAGAAAATAGCAGACCTCCCCTTCTCCCATAAGTGCTTACGTAATTAGTGTACGACCCCGCAGGAGTGACCCAATTTTTCAATAAATCCATACTTTTCTCACAACGTTTTTGGGAGCACAGGATGACCATGTGGAATATCCATCACGTAAGGACATGAGGAAGTGTCTGTCATTCCTTACTTTCATACAAAAATGAGTTGTATAACAAATTGTTGTGTTTTGATTGTGAGGGGATTGAAGTATAAAGACAATACTCTTGCATATTTATTAGAAATAATAAATGACAAACCTCCTAAAATAACAATTTCAATAATACTTTCAGCATTGTTCTATATTTTTTGATATTTATCTTATTTCAATAATTATTACAACTATCAGCCAAGACGGTCTTTCAGTGCACTGAATCATTATTTACCAAATTATGGATGGTTTCGTGTTTCCCAGAATTGTACGATAGAGAGACTATATCCAGCCCTCCCTCTCCACACAGAATACAACAGAATCAAATAGAACAGTTCTGTTTTCCAATTGGTGCAGTTTCGGACACAATCCATAGCAAAATGGTCTGAAAGTTGCATCTTTCAATTGCCGGTGGTTTCTGATCAAACAATGGAAAGAACCAATCGGATCATTACAGATTGTGGTATCAATATCCAGTAAGTTAGTAGAATATAAACAAAATTTCGTTTTGCTATTCCTAATTTTCTCAGAATCTCCGAGTGTTATTCAAGTCTCCTTCAAGTCCTAAAAATATACGAAATAAAATTGATATTTCAGAGGAAAAAAACAAGAACCTTCACTTATGCTGTATCCAAATATGACAGATCTGCAGTTAGACTTTAATTCATGGCTACTAAGATATAACAGCATATTTTTTATAGATTGTGTACACAGTACATGTCAAAATCGATTCACCCCTTGGTAATTTATGGCTATAGCGTAAAAAGCTGGATATTTAAAAAAATGTTCTTAACTATGGCGACGATTGGTAAACCCACCCTATATGAGCTTCTCTTTCGTGCAGCGGGTAAATTAAAATATTTTATCGGGAGATGTAGAACAATTTTTACTTCTTTTTCGGCATTTTAGTGCAAACTCCATATAAATCTTCATTGGTGTCAGGCCATTAGTTCGAACGGTTCTTCTTCTTCCTTATCCCTTCTTCCTTCTTACTTATTTCTTCTTCTTTCTCCTTTCTCTTTCTTATTTCTTTCTTCTTCATTTTTTCCTCTTCCTGATTTCTACTTCCTACTTACATCTTTCCCCCTTCTTTCTTCTCCCTCTTTCCTTCTCTTTTTTCTTTATTCCTTCTATTTCTCTTCTTCCTTCTTCATTCTTCCGTCTTCCTTTTTCCTTCTTCTTTCTTCCTTCCTCCTTTTTCCTTCTTCTTTCTTCCTTCTTCTCTCTTCCTTCTTCTGTCTGCCTTCTTCTTTCTTCTTTCCTTCTTCCGTCTTCTTTCCTACTTTTTCCTTTTTACTTCTTATTTCTTGCTTCTTCATTCTTTCTTCTCATTCTTCCGTCTTTCTTCTTCTTTCTTTCCGTCTTTCTTCTTCATTCTTCATTCTCTTCTTTCATCTTCATTCTTCCTCCTTCCTTCTTGCTACTTCATTATTTCTTCTTCCTTTTCCTTCTTCACTTTTCACTACCCAGTGCTGATTGGGCCTGATGGCTTTCGCCCTAATGACCCAGCATCACCTTCATTCACCACCAAAAACGTATTGAGATTCTCACGTCCGAATGTGTGAGTGGCGATAAAAGAAAAACAAACACTCCTAGATGGTGCAACTCAGCAAAGATTGGGTAAAAATGAGTATATTTCCATATATTTTTTGACTCTTTTGAAATCATTGTGATGACCCGATCATTTTTGAGGTTATGAGCAGAAGGAAAACAAACATGTATTTACACATGACGAATTGCACATTAGTGTGCGAGCGCTAAACGTCACTCATCTCACGGAAAAATCTCGTTCTCTTTCGTTCTTCATAAATTTTGACATTTACTGGTTTTGTTGTTTTCAAATTTCTTTGCAGCGAGAAAGAAACAAAGCAGTCCGTGCAGTGCCCTGATTAATCCACCTAGCGGTGTTGGTGCCTATCTCGAACAAAAAAAAAATACTAAAATATATGAATGAGTGGTTTTAGCTTGTTTTGCGCATAAAAAAATAGAGTTTTGTCCATAAATTCCGAGTCCATTGTCCAATCTGGCCAATTTTCAATAGCATACAATAATACAGGATTTCCCGTCGACTTCAACTTGCTGCGAGCAATTCGGTTTATGATAAGTAGCCTAAAAAGTGGCGAGGCTTTTTTACATTTTTTTGCGTAAATATATATATTTGAGCGATAATTTTTGATCCCATAGTCCGATCAGCCCAATTAATAAATAAAAAAAACAATAGAACAAGATTACCCATCGAATTCAACTTGTTACGAGCAAATCGATTTGGGGTAAGTGAGTTAAGAAGGGGAAGGGTCATTTGGCCGAAACCCATTCGGCCGAAAGCCATTTGGTCGAATGCCACTAGGCCGAACAGACCATTAGGCCGAAAGGGTCGTTTGGTCGAAAGGGTCGTTTGGTCGGAAGGGTCGTTTGGCCGAATAGGTCTTTTATCCGAAAGGGTCGTTTGGCCGAAAGGGTCGTTTGGCTGATTTGGTCTTTTAGCCGAAAGGGTTATTTGGCCGAAAGGATCATTTAGCCGAAAGGGTCATTTGGCCGAAAGGTTCATAGTTGAAATGTCTTTCGGCCGAATGGGTTTCGGCCAAATCACCCTTCCCCGTAATTCTTATAATTAGTAGGAGAATTTCCTGTGTAAATTCATAAGAAATTTAAAAGCATTTCTTCCAAAACTGTTTATCAACATATTTATTTTTTTTTTACTTCAATTTCTTAGACAGGACCAGGATTCGGACCCAGTCATCTTTTTCATGATCTGCTGATCTTTCATGCTGAGCCATGAAAGTCCCTTTTTATTTATTCCAAAAAATATAATAAGGATAAAGTCATTACAGTTAACAACAGTGTTTTTCTCTAACATTTGTGTATTTCTGTCAGTCTCCGTGAAAAATTTTTTCGCATCGGGATAATCAATCAACCACTGCTCAATACTTCAAAAGCAATGGTGGCGGTTTTTTGGGGCCGCTTAAAATAATAATTTTTGTTTTGAATGCTGTAAATCCAACTGCATTTGCTCATAGTTTCAATAACAACCAGATTCGATTACGCTTATTGGCTTTGTATAATTTTCGCCAAGTGAAGACTTATTCGCAAGGGTATCAATTGCAACTAATACAAAACTAAAAATTGATACAGTCACCTCTATCGCATGCTGAAATCGCGTTTAACCGATTATCCTTCCCATGCTCCACCCCCAGCATTCGATCCGTGATATGATTCTCACACACCGTGATGATCTAACATAGAGCGGGTAGTAGACGTGCCATAACGAGCGAATTAAATAAATTTTATTTTACTCGACATTGCATAACTGCAATTGTTGGAAATTATCCAATCATTTATTCAATTTATCATTCAACCACGACGATGTTGATGGGGAACGAGATAAGGGTCTGTTTATGTCTAGATTTGAATTCTGAAGAAAATATATTTAGTCATTTTGTATGTGACGCAAGTGTTTTGGAACGTAATGAGTTGGATGATTTGAATAAATATTTGTATTCTGTGGTTAGTTATAAAATCTCATGATTTCAGAGGAATCCATAAATTATAAATTTATTTTAGCTCTAATAAAGCGTACCGAAGGGGTTTTTTTTATTGGGTACCTCGTGAATCCGATAAGTCTCAAGGATCTTTCACCTCTTGAACATTTCTAACAATGTCAATGTTCAAACGCAGAGATTATGGCAATATCCGTGAAAACAATTCTGGATCACTTCAAATCTACCGAAATTGCATGAATAGGGACGAAAAAAGCGGCATTTTGTTGGACAGCACCAACACTGCATTCAAGTATAACATCTATCACAGCGGCGGCGGAAAAGCAGAGCATGGAGTTGGTTTCGTAGTGATGGGCATCTGTGTGTTGAGGATACGGGGCAAATTCTTCAATTATAGCCTAATCAATGTTTACGCACCGACAAACGATAAATCCGACGACGTGAAGAACACGTTTTATGAATGTCTTGATAAAGCCTATGGAGAGCGCCCAAAGCATGACGTGAAAATTGTTATCGGAGACGCTAACGCTCAGGTTGGTAGAGATAACTTTTTCGTCCTATAATCGGTAGGGAGAGCCTTCACTTCGCTAACAATGATAACGGCCTACGGCTAGTAAATTTTGCTGCTGCCAGAGGGATGGCCATCAGTAGCACCTACTTTGCACGAAAGAACATCCGAAAGCACACCTGGAGACACCCAAATGGTGAAACTTGCAACCAGATAGACCATGTTCCGGTGGATGGGCGCCATTTCTCGGATGTTATCGATGTGCGGACATTCAGAGGTCCGAACATTGACTCTGATCACTTCCTCGTTGTCAGTAAAATTCGATCACGGTTGTCAAATGTATCGAACTAAAGATCACAGCGAATGATGCGTTACAATATTCAGCGATTGTCTGCGGAAAGAGTATCGGCTGAGTACCGCCAGAAGCTCGACGAAAGGATAAGCAATCGACGTTAGTGACAACATCAACGATCTATGCTGCCGCTAACCGCAAGTCGAGCACATCTGTATATGGAGGCCCATATACAGATGTGCTTGACTTGCGGTTAGCGGCAGTATGGGAGTCGATCCATGGAGCGGTGAGCACTACAGCACGAGAAGTGGTAGGCACTGCATAGAGGCGACCCAGGACGGGTTGGTTCGATGTGGAGTGTCAGAGAGTGACAGACGAGATGAACGTTGCCAGAAGCCGGATGTTGGTGTTGGGTACCCGATCGAATAGTGATCAGTACAAGGAAGCAAGAGCAGCTGAAAAACGAACGAACCGCAGGAAGAAGAAAGAATATGAAGAACAAGTGATTAGTGAGGCGCAGGAAAAAATGGAGCAGACGCATATGCGGAGGTTTAATGAGTCTGTCACTGGCGTGCGGAGAAAGATAGCGCCATCTCCCGTCTTGTGCAACGACCAAGAAGGGAATTTGCTGACAGATAAAACCTAAGTGGCTGCCAGGTGGAAGCAACACTTTGAAACTTAGTTGAATAGTGGGAGTGACGGTGCATCGGTGAACAGAATAAATATTAGCGACGATGGACAAGCTACGGAGTCGCCTACACTAGATGCGGTTAAAACAGCTGTTTAAGAGCAGATAAACAATAAGGCTACGGGGAAGGGCCAGCTCCTGGCTGAAGTTCTCAAACACGGCAGTGAGCAGCTTTATGAAGTACTGCACCATATTATGTCGAAAATATGGGAAGACGAGGAATTGCCTGCTAGCTGGATGGATGACCTCATTTGCCCTCTCTTTAAGAAAGGGCACAGACTGAAGTGCGCCCATTACCGGGGAATAACCCTCCTTAATTCAGCGTACAAAATTATGTCCTGTATTCTGTTCAACAGATTGAGACTGCTTGAAGAGTCCTTCATCTGCGAATACCAAGCAGGTTTTCGTGAGGGCCGAACAACGACGAATCAAATGTTTACCCTGTGACAAATCCTCGATAAATTCCGGGAGTATAACTTGCAGACACATCATCTGTTTATTGATTTTAAGGCGGCGTACGATTCAGTGAAACGGAATGAATTATGGCAAATTATGCCAGAACCAGGTTTTCCGGCGAAACCGATAAGGCTAATTCGTATAACGTTGGACGGATCGAAATCAAGTGTAAGGGTTGCGGATGAAATATCGACGTCATTTGTTACCTTAGATGGATTAAAGCAGGGTGATGCACTCTCGAATCTACTGTTCAATATAGCGCTCGAGGGAGCGATTAGGAGAGCTGGTGTGCAAAAAAGCGGTACCATTATCACATCAGCGGTACCAATGCTCCTGGAATTTGCGGACGATATTGATATTATCGGGATTGATCGCCGTGCCCTAGAAAAGGCTTTTGTGCCTTTTAAGAGGGAGATAGCGAGGATTGGACTCACGATAAATACCAGCGAAACGAAGTACATGGTCGCTGCCAATCAACGTGGCGTGATAGTGAAATGGTGCTGGATGGGGAAAAATTTGAAGTGGTAGAAGAATTTGTGTATCTTGGAACATTAGTGACGTGCGATAATGATGTTACCCGCGAGGTGAAAAGGCGTATTGCAGCTGCAAATAACGCTTATTACGGACTTCGTAACCAGCTTAAGTCCCGTAGTCTGCAAACGAAAACAAAACTCGCGCTGTATACTACTCTGATTCTTCCCGTGGCTTTATATAGCCATGAAACATGGATGTTAAAAGAGGCTGATCGGAGAACTTCCAGAGTGTTTGAGCGTAAGGTGTTGCGGACAATACTCGGCGGTAAACAGGAGAACGGTATCTGGCGGCGTCGCATGAATCACGAATTGTACCAGGTGTATAAAGGGCTGGATATTATTAAGCTTATACAGCACGGCAGACTACGGTGGGCTGGTCACGTTGTTCGTATGCCGGAAGAACGTCAAGCGAAGATAATATTTAGTAGAGAACCCGGAAGAGGCCGCAGGCTTCGTGAAAGGCCGCGTACACGATGGCTTTTTGCAGTTGAAATGGACCTGAGGGCGCTCAATGTTCAGGGCGACTGGAAGCGATTGGCCCAGGTTCGAGTCCAGTGGAGAAGGATACTCCATTCGGCGTAGGATCATCGAAGAGCTGTAGCCCATCAAGTAAGTAAGTCTTCTAGGATTGCAACTTCTTGATTCAGTTGTCCTTCGAGCAGTTTGCCCAATGTTAATAAAGAGACACAAATGATCATGGCATATACCATCAATTTCGAATAGCTACGGCTGCACCTTTGAGTTTTTTTTTCGAGATTTCAATTTTGTACTAGTTGACCCGGCAGACGTTGTCCAGCATAGTAGGTGAAAATGCGTATTCTGAGCTACCCATACGATGTTTCGATACGATTCTTAATTTTAGTTTTTCACGATTTACTCAACCTTACTCATGATTTTCGCATGAGAAAATATCATATAAACCCGTCTGAAACGATAACGAACATATTTGACGAAGGAATGAAGAAAATCCATCCAGCTGTTTTATAGTTATTAGAGTGGGGCGTCATGGTCATTTTTTCAAATCAATGGTTTTCGAAGCCATTCTGGGTCCTGAATAACTGTGCAGAATTTGGGACCGATTGGTTGCTCCCTTGCTTTCGCAATCGCGTTTGAAGTTTGTATGGAAATTAGTATGGGAGAATGTATATTTTTACATTTCTACTACTAGAGGTTTCAGTTCATCGTACACCAAGTGGCACATTACGTTAAAGTATAACCCAAAGGATGCCGAAAAACTTTGCAGAAGAAAGCATGTTGCTGAAACTTCAACGAAAAAAGTTATAACGCTTCGAAGATTGAGTGTTCAAACCATATGCAAAAAATCGTTAATTCTGCCAGCACTGCCGAACAACGTAGACTAATTATTTAACTGAGTGTAATTTCAAAATAATTGATCTTATAGGGTTATAGAACTCATGGGAGCTATCCTGAATCATTTCACAAAGAAAAAAAAACCGACAAGAAGGAAGATGGGTTTTGCCATTCGATAACCATAGGTCGTCCGGTAGTGCTGGCCGAAACATTGATTTCTTACATATGGTTTGAACAATCAATTTTCGAAACGTAATAACATTTTTTGTTGACCTTCCAGCTACGTACCTTCTTCGGCAAAGTCTTTCGGCATCTTCCAGACTATATGCTAACGTATTGAGTCACGTGATTGATGATAAATTGAAGCCGCTAATAGCAAAAATGTGAAAAAGTACGTTTTCTCATACTAATCTCCATGTAAATTTAAAACGCGATGTGGCATGCGAGGTCGCAACCAATCGAGCCCATATTTTGCACAGTTGATTGGGGTCCCAAAACGATTCAGAAAAACCTTGATCTCACTTGATCGGACGAAGTTTGCGTTTTTCCATACAACTGCGCCCCACTTTAATAGTTATGCGGATACGAGCACAGACCATTTCATTTTTTGTTATACTGATTTTTTGATTTCCTTGAAGTTTCGCATATACATTCATTGTGATAAAAAAAACATAATTTGCATCACTGGTTTGCCATTTTGACTCTAGCCTAACCTTTGACAAGGGTCTAAGCAAAACCACCTTGAACACTTTCAAAAAAATATAACTTTTAAACGGCTTGTCCGATCGTTTTGGTGTCTTCGGCAATGTTTAGGTAATAATGGGGCTATGTGAAAAAATATACACTGTGAAAAAAAAAATCGTTCAATCATTGAACGTAAAACTTTAAAATCAATTTTCTCAAAATCGAATTTTTCAATGTTTCATATTTTTTTATATGTTTTAGCAGATATCATATGTACTTTTTTGCACTATGGGTCATAATGGACAAATAATGAACAAAAAAGTTATAATTTTTTTAAAATAAGTCGATTTTTCCAAAAGGGTCGAATTTTTTTTTAAATGTTTCCATTGCCTCGATTTTATGAAAGTACGTAAAATTTCCAATAGAAAAGATGTGTGATAGAAAAGATGAGTCATTGATACATATTGAAAATACGAGTAATGGAGCAGAGATTTTCGATTCGTCTGTTAATAGAAATCATAGATCATTAGTGGTCCAGTACTAAATTACACTAAGCATATGCGGTATTTCGAAAAATTTCGTTTCAGGTGGTTCGAAACGAAATTCCGCGGAATTTCGCGGAATTTGAGCATGGCGAAATCTGATTTCTTGATTTCGTTTCGTTTCGAAAAATTACAAAAATTTCGCCTGAAAAAACTAGCTTCAAACGAAATTTAACGGAATTCCGCGGAATTTCGAAACAAATTTAAACTTAAACCATTCTTTATATTATCAAAAATTTTGGCTACGCCGCTGAAATATATCGTAAAAAAAAATCGGATTTTTGAAGGAATTTCTTTGGATTTCTACAGGAAATTTGTTGTATTGTAGAAATTCGTCAGGAAAATTCAAAACAAAAATATTAAAAAGAAGAAGGGTCGTTTGACCGAAAATCATTTGGCGAAAACCATTAAGCCGAATAATACGTTAGGTCAAAAATCATCCAGCAGAATTGTATTTGATCGAAATGAACGTTTGGGCAAAACGGTTATACAACGAAAACCAGTTTGGCCAGAAATTTCATTTGGTCAAAGCACTCTTCCCCAATACGTCATTTGGCTGATATGGTCATTTGGCTGAATAGGTTATAAGGCCGAAAATGTCGTTATTCCGAAATGGATGTTTGACAGAAAAGGTCATTTGGTCAAAAATGTTGCTTACTGTACGGTAATATGGTCAAAAATATCCAACAGTTTATTTAGCTGAAAATGTCATTTTGCCGAAGTGGTAGTTTGTCCGAAAAATACATTTGATCGACTAGATCATATGGCCGAAAACGTCATTTGGTGGAAATGGAAATTTCTGCAAAACAAACATTTCAGCCAGCATTTTCTGCCAAATGACCAATTCGGTTGAGCGACACTTTCGGTCGAATGCTTATTTCGGTCATCGGTCATCTGTTTTTTTTTCAGCCCAAGGAACTGTTCGTCCAAATGACATTTTCGGCAAAGTAATTCTAGACTAGATGTTTAGCCAAATGTAGTATATTAAGCCATCCAACTTTCGGACTTACCAACAAACCACTCAAGCTCTAGCTGGAATAAGGGCGAATGTCACAAGAGAGGATTATCTTCACCTACTTCCCCTCATTTGAATAAAAGTGACAAGCAGGGGATTTCTTTGAAGTTTATTACCTCAGATAACTAGTAAACAATAAGAACTTGCATTCTGAGGTTATAAACCGCAAATAAATCTTCTGCTTGTTAATTATATTGAAAAGAGGGGTAGTCGACGAAAAGAATTCTCTCTTGCGACATTCGCCCTTTTGCCAGATAAAGCTTGAATTTTAGCTATACAGTCGACTCTCTACATCTCGATGTACTATATAAAGATATCTCTCCCTATGTCGATAGTTTTCTCGGTCCCTCCAATCTACATACATTCGAGCCTTCTACATCTCGATAACCTACATATCTCGATGTCTTCTTCTTCTTATTGGCATCACATCCCCCACTGGACATTGACGCCTCGCAGCTTAGTGTTCATTCACCACTTCCACAGTTATTAACGAGGTGGTGGGCTTCGTGGCCGTGCGGTTAGCGACGTCAATCGTCTAGACGCATGTGCTGTGGAGTGTGGGTTCGATTCCCGCCCCAGTAAGGAGAAAACTTTTCGTAAAGCGAAAAGTTCTCCACTGGTCCACTGGGTGTTGTGTGAATGTCCTGTCCGTTGTCTAATGCTAGATGTTAAGTGTTCAGTCTGTGCGACCTCTGGTCGAAGACGGTGACCCTGTCCTTTAACCCAAGGTACCGTTTTTGCATTTTTTTTGTCTTTATTATCGAGACTTTCAGCCCAAGGCTGGCTCGTCTTGTACAGTATTTGTATATCATTAGGCTAACACGATGATACTTTTATGCCCAGGGAAATCAAGATAATCGAACCCAGCATGGTCTTACTTTGTAGCCGCTTTCTAACCGCTAGGCTTAGGAGCGCCCCCTATCGCGATGTGTTCTTGTCATTTTTTGTTCAAGTTTCTCTCTCTATGTCGAATTTCTCGTGCGAATTTCTAGGCTACTAGACCATCTTTGAACAATAACAGTCACATAAGCGCTTTAAAGTTCCCCCAAACACACGCAACGCGATTCTATCGCTTGGCGACAGCGAATCTGTCGCCGTTTGTATGGAAGGGTAAACAGAATATTGGCTGCAGCGACCCAACGATAGAATCGCGATGACTAGTTGTCATCGTCGCAGCGATGAAATCGCTTAGGTTTGGGGGAGCCTTTATTCTCCTCCAATGTTTGTTTGGCATTCTTGCATTCGACAAAATGGATTTCTGCCAAACGACTCTTCTCCGTTCAAAAAATAAATTACAATGATATTTTTTTGGATTTCTACAAGAAATCCTTTGAAATTTACATTCGAAGTTTAACTTACTTTTCATGGTGGAATTTCCGAAATTTCATGGAATTTTTAAGGATATCATTGGTATTTCATTGAATCTTCGGATTTTCCACAGAAAACTCTGCGGATTTCTTCAATTTTGAATCGGCGTGGAAAATTATAGACCACCGGCGTGACAAATTTTAAACGGTGGCGCACCGATGCAAAAATATCGGCGGAGGCGGCGTGCCAAAAACTGTCGGCCGCGGCGGCACACACCTCTAAATATGAAGTATGCTTCAGCATAATTATGTACATAGCCTTAAGTGAACTAAGGTTTCAAACGAAATTTGAATCCCTATATGAAAAATCCCACAACTTCTATATTTTTATGTACTTGCTAATATAAAATTGATCAGATTCAGGAGCACACGCTCCATGATGAATTCCTTTGAAAGCGGCACAAATGCTGGGGTATTATTGCCTTATCGCCAATGTTATATGCGGCGAGAATGCGGCGATTTATCACAGACTACCTCTTCTGTTATTATAACTCTAAAAATAGTTATTTGACTTCGAAAAAGTGAAATCAGAATTGCGAATTGCGAAATCAAAATTCCGCGGAAAAAAATTAAAATTTCGTTTCGTTTCGAAAAATTTCGAAATAAATGAACCTTGATTTCGTATCGTTTCGAAGTCTCGAAAGTAAATCTATATTTCGTTTCGTTTCGATCCGAATCAACATAGACATTTTAAATTTCGTTTCGTTTCGTTTCGTTAGGAAAAAGTGTGTTATCGCATACCCTTAAATTACACAATCAATGAAATAATTAATAATGAGCGTCTTAGGGGAAAATGTTACAAGGTTAAAATACTTCAAACTTCCATTTACTTCCACTATATTCACAATATAGTGGAAGTAAATGGAAGTTTGAAGTATTTTAACCTTTCACAATCAACAAATTGCAGTCCTAAATTACAAAATTACTTTTATTAAACTCGCTTTGTTTTTGAGCATTTGCTTAGAGGCAAGCCAGAGAACGCGCGACATACGATGCGACGCGACGCGACCAGTGCAATTTGACAGTTCATTGATAATAATTGTTATTCTTTTACGTGAGCCGCGTTGCGTCGCATCGTTTGTCGCGGTGCGCGTGGTGTAAGAGTATGTTTTCGATTTATAAAAATAGATATACTAGCAGCAGGTATTCTGACCAACTATTTTCATGTGTAATTGTAAACGATTTGAATAAACAACAAGGGAGATATGAAGATAGTTAATTTTCTGGTCATTTTGCTAAAAATAATTGTGTTTTCGCAACTAGTATTCCATTACCATATATACGTTCAATCAGGTGAACATTATACCATTTCGATAACCTATTGTATAGAGTACTTTATGGTGCAGAACATTAATTCGGTTGGTTTTCCAAGAGGTCAAAACCATTAACTGAATAAATTTTGGGGCTGTGGGGTAAAAGTACGCAGGAACGGGTGGGGCAAGAGTACGCATGTGAACCTTTAAGTTCTGTTGTCAAACCCGTATCTCCGGCCGAAATAAGACTACTTCCAAAGCGTAAAGATCCACAACAAAGCAAAAATGAACAGAAATCGAAAATTATCACAAGTTCTCCTTTTAAAGATAAGTTTTTTGGTGTTAGAAAGGACTTAGCGAACAAATTACTGAAGCGAAATAATAAATTTGTATTTGATATTGTTTTACACCTCAATATAGCCCGAAAACACAATTTCATCTAAATGTTAATCCTTTAATCAAAAGAAACATCCATAAGTTACGCAACGCTGAGTGTTGCGAGATGTATGATGATTCATAGAATTTTTAGAGGATTCATACAAAAAGTGTAAGATAGGAGGAAGGGGTGATTAAATGGTCAAATTACGTAATTAGTGATCTTTCTAAAGAAAATTCCTTTGTTCAAACCTCGCGAAACCTGGTATATTTTACCTTTGTAGTTTTTTTTTTGTATATAATAAAAAAAACAATATTTTTTTGTTTGAAAGCTCATATTTTTAGGACTTCCTCCCCCTTTCAGAGTTACGTAATTTTAAAACATTCTTTAATAAACTTTCAATAAACATCGATTAAATGTTATTTACTCTTATTTTTGTTAATATATACTTGAAACACGTGATTGTTAAATTGCGTACTCTTACTCCAGCCGATGCGCACTCTTAACCCACCGGTGGGATAAGAGTGTGTCTTCACATGTTCTGCAATAAGCGTTCTACTAAAACGAATTGAAATAATTTCAATATTTTTTTCACTAGGTAACATATAGGAAGAGTATACGAATCGTCGACAATTATATTATATGCAGAAGCTTGCTTCATAAGGGCTATATGATCGATTGAAAACTAAGTGCGTACTCTTACCCCACTCTACTTTATAATGTCTTTAGTTTGAAAGTTTTACATTTTTACGTCGTGTTCTTTAATTTTAAAAAGATGTTTAGCATGTTCATCGTCCAATTAGATGTGCAGTTATTCAAATAAAAGAATTGCGTCGAGTTTCCATCTGACAAGTAGATAGGGAGAGATTCCAATTTCCAATAATCCTTTTTGATGCTGTTCGACAACCTGAGTCCAACTCGACTTTTCACTGCTCAACTCACCAGCGAACGACGATGTAACGCCAATTGCTTCGGCATTTGATATCCACTAAGCAACGAAGTGAGTATATCTACCAGCAACAACGTATGGAAAGCTTTCCGCTGTCGTGAACTTGAGTACTCAACTTCCATCGGTTCACCTTTACCAAGCGCAAAGTATGTATTCCGGTTATATGTTGTAAGCCGGTCCGAATGGTTTTCAGTAACAAACGGAAACTGGTAAACCAATCCATATTCGCCGGAGATTGCTTCCGTATGAAAAGTTCAAACTTTACTCAAGAAGGAGCTGAAATAGAATAAACAGCTCGAAGCAGCATATGGGATCACATGTTAAGAAGGGGAGATGGATCGTTGTTTCGGGTTTTGCTAGCTTTAATGGTGGTGCGGTCAAAGTAAATATAACTTCCTATATCACCTTCATATTAGGTACATGCAAACCAAGTGAATCTATCTATGTACTGTATGTTACCAACTGCTAAAATGCATATTAAAAAGGGGAATCATGGTACAGAAATAACAGGGGAATCAGATGTATGCCATAAGCGTGTTCAATGGATCATAATTTGTGCCAAAGCAAATTGAAACATCTACGCCTTTGTAATGCCGACAAAAACGATCAAATAAAAAATATTACAGAGCTAAATCAAATTCAGTTTAGTCGATACTTTTGTTTAGTGCAGATGGGATCCTCGTCTAACGATGTAATACTATTTATGATTTTTAGATTAACTTATTTATTTACTTAGGTATTTGCGATTGATTTTATTCATCTACTTAAGTAGTTTGATTTTTTTAAAGTGCCTCGTGAATTCAAGCAAAATAATGCAAACTTATTTACGTTTAGTGATCTTATTCAGTAGAATGTTATAAAAATATTTCCTTGCGAGCATGCTTTTGTACTAGAGAAATTCCACCTTCCTTGTCCATCTTTTGCTACTCGAAAAAAGCTTCTCTCGTCTCAGTAAAGGTCCTGTCCGGCAAAAGCCAACAAGCAACGAATACCAAACAACACCAGCAGGTCGAATATTCAAATTCCTCTTACCGACCCCATGTACACAGCAGGAAACGACACATCAATTTTTCAGACTTTCCTTCCCCACTCCAACGCTGCCTTTTCGGATCGGTGACGGAGAGAAACAGCCATTTCGTCGTCGTTGTCATCATGCCAACCTAACATTGTCGACTAAGTGAGGTCCTTGACGAGCCGAAGAAGAAAAAAAAATGCTCAAGAGGAGGCACATAAGATCGACAGGGCACTACTGTTGCTGTTTGTACTCGTGTTCGGAGGAAAACTTACCACATGAAAAAGTTTATTTCTAGGGATTGTTTTGCAGGAAGGTGGAATTTATATCAAGGTTGAATGTCACAATAATGATGCCATGCTTGATTAAATTGAATTTTTCAATTGAATTAAATTTTTAAATACATCAGGACTTTTAAGTCCCAAAACTTTTTGAGAGTTGTTGCTGAATTCACAATTGTCCCACATTTATAGACCAAGTTATTTTTTATATTTTAAGTTTTTGCACAAGTTCGAATACCTTACGGTTGGTTATTAATAATCTCTCATTTGAATTCGGTCATAATGCATGACTTTCATATTGATTTAAAAGATAATGAACGTTGCCCAATGTGGTGCACGTTTGTGGGATACGTGTAGAAAAAACAGCAGCACTGGATGTCAGAGGAACGGAAATGCCAATAACGGACCGTGGCAAAGGCCAATGAAGAGCCGCTTGTGCTGAGAAGGTGACAGGCTGCTAAAAAGATTCTTCAGTTCACTTCTGCTTTGGTCACATTTCAAAGAACCTATGACAGCATTGGCGTTTGCAGTGAAACAAGCCAAGAAGGATGCTGTATTTTGTAATGATGTGCAGCATTTGCAAGTCTTGTAGAAAATGTTAAACTTGTTTTAGTTTGCCTCATTCGTTGATAATGGAAGCTTCATCTTTTTTTGAGATGGAAATGTGAGTGAAATGAAAACACTTTCCTTATTTACTACTTCATCGGCTTATTGGATAGGGAAGCTAAATAAAATTTCCATTTAAAATTAGAAATTTTCCATAAACAATTAGGAAATTGCCAATAAAAAAATCAGGGTGTGAGCAATAAATAATTATAAAATATCCACAAATAAAACAAAATTTCCATAAAGAATTAGGAATTTTCCTCAAAAAAAGAATAAATTAGTACTTCTAAAAGAAAAAAATGCAATTATAAAAGAAGAATTTTCCATGAAGAAATCAAAATGTTCCACGAAAAAAATACAAAATTTCCATAAATAAATCAATATTAGCAATAAACAATTACAAAATTTTCCACAAAATAAATATATTTTTTCAATAAAAAAATAAAAATTTTCCACAAAAAATAATAAAATTTCCATTAAAAAATACAAGAAAGCAATAAAGCTGATGAAATTTTACATGAATTTTAAACGCTTTTAAAGAAGGGGTCATCTATGGAAAAAGCACAGTTTGATTTCTTTATGGAAATTTTCTTATTTTTTTATTGCTTTTTATTGATCATTTCGTGGAAAATTTTTATTTTGTTATGGAAAAAATATATTTATTTTGTGGAAAATTTTGTTATTTTTTATTGCTAATATTGATTTATTTATGGAAATTTTGTATTTTTTTTCGTGGAATATTTAATTTTTTTTATGGAAAATTCTTCTTTTATAATTGCAATTTTTGCTTTTAAAAGTGCTTATTTATTTTTGTTTTGTGGAAAATTTTTAATTGTTTATGGAAATTTTGTTTTATTTGTGGAAATTTTATATTTATTTATTGCTCATACCCTGATTTCTTTATTGGCAATTTTCTATTTTCTTATGGGAATTTTCTAATTGTTTAGGGGGAGTATTTATTTTAGTCTATTGGATAGGTTGGTAAATTTGCAGTATCTGGCGTCTTGTGAATCCTTGGTACATGTTATAGCATTCGCTCATGAATCCCACTGGCACTGCTCCACGGATTCTCTTGAAATTGATGTTGGAGAGTTTTATGGAGGCGCGTGGTGCAGCGTAAATTAGAATCTCGATAAATTTCGCATCGCAGAAACATTAGATCAGTGATCACCAATGTGCGGCAGGTTGAGCCTTTTTCTGCGACTTGTGAATAATTATTATACACTATACATGGCCCGTTGATGAGTATTACTTCTGTACATATATTTGTAGCGACTGTATCCATGCCGTTCAGTACTGCCCTGACAACTCGGCTATGAGAAAATCAACATCAAGTTCCAAACCGCACACACGAAAACAAATATTTCTGCTGAAATTTCTCTAAGCTCGTCAGTGAATATAAAACAAATAAATTGTTACAAATGAATGGAAACATATGAACGAAACTCAAACTATAAATCACCTAAAATTAAAACTAATTCGTGAATGAAACACAATTTATTTTGAAGCTTGAAGTTTACTTTGCTAAACCGAGTTTATTTAAAAAGATTTTTGAAACTCCGTCTCGTAACAAATCTTCCAGAGCATTAATTTAATTTCACCGATTGACCTCTTGGATGAAGGAATCAAATAAAATCGGATCATAAACACCAAGCAAATCCAATAAACTTTGCGTTGTCTGGGATGACGCAGTGAAAAGGAGTCTCATTTAGTTCAGTGCTACTGAAAGGTCTGGATTTGTTGGCACCCCTCTCAACCGTGCTTTGTCGTTTTCGCCGGATAAAAATTGCCCCTAACGCCGATATTACTGAAATGTTTCATCAAGTGCAAATACGACGAGAGGATCGACAAGCCTAGAGGTTCCTGTGGTGGGGCTATCCAGCAGAGCCAGAGAATGTTTTCGTGATGAATGTGGCCACCATGTTCCAACTAGTATGCCAAGAATGATGATGCCAACGATAATGCAGAGGGGCCCCTTCATCAATTTTCTCTATTTTGGGCTCCTTTTATAAAATTTTCCAAGCACGTGCTTTCTGTTGTGGCCCACGATTTAGAACACGGGTCCAAAACCGTACTGCACTCCAACGTTTTGCGCCAACCGATGCTGCCGATCTGCAAGACAAAGAGACTTCTCCACCCAACTCAATGCCGTCGTTGATAAAATTCCGAAGGGTGATATCAAGATCTGTATGGGCGACTTCAATGCGAAGATCGGATCCGACACCTCGAACCATGAGCGCTTTATGGGACGCCATGGTATCGGAGAAATGAGCGAAAACGGAGAGCTGTTCGCAGAATTCTCTGTGGTAGTAACGACATGGTGATCGCGAGATCGCTTTTCTCTCATCGACCGGTTCACATAGTCACGTGGGTCTGCCGTGACGGATTTACAGAAAATCAAATCGACCACATCTGCATCAGCCGAAAATGGAAACGGAGGCTTCTTGATGTAAGGAATAAACTGATCATCACAGGCATGCGAAGAGACGAAGGTTCAACACACGCCGATTGACAGATGCCAGGGTGAAACGGTCCTTCGTTAAAGAACTGCAGACGCGCGCTGCTGTTATTCCGGAAGGTGGCAGCCAATGGACCCGCCATCAAGAATGCCTTCATCGCCACCAGTGAGAATAATCTGGGCGACCTGCGCATCCAGAGAAAACAATGGATCACCGATGAGACATGAAGGTGGAAGAAGATAGAGGAATGAAGAGATGCTAAAGCTGCGATAGGGTGCAAGAACACCAGAGAAGCCAAAGTCCTAGCCCCTCAGCGATACTCGGCTCTGGAGAAGGAAGTAAAACACTCATGTTGACGAGATAAGCGAGCGTAGACGGACTCTCTGACAGACGAAGGAAAAAGAGAGCCGCAGCAACCGGGGACATTCGCATCCTCTACGATATCTCACGACACTTCAGCGAAGATGAATGCAACGATGCATGTGAAAGACGCGAATGGTCAGTTATTGACCGATCCAACTGACCAGCTGGAACGCTGGTTCGAGCACTTCGAACAACTTTTCCAAGTGCCAGCCAGCGATCTGCCTAGGACCTGACGTATAACCCGCGTCAATACCGAAGCTCCATCACTGCTAGAGATTCAAACAGCCTACTGCATCGTTTATTTCGTAATATCTGGGACACCGCAACTTTCCCGGTCGACTGGATGCAAGGTATCCTAAAAAGTAAGTATCCCAAAAAGGGTGACCTGACTAAATGCGATAACTGACGACGCATTATGTTGTTGTGTACCGTTCCCAAAGTTCTGTGCAAAGTTACCCTAGTCCGGATTCAGGAGAAGATCTCCAGCTGCAGCAGCACGGATTCCGTGCCGGAAGATTTTGTGTGGACCTTATTGTCACGATCCGTATCATTCTGGAGCAGGTCAACGAACTAAACCATGAGCTGCTATGGCAGCCTATAACCATGGAGCACCTAAGCAACTTCGAATTGACTGATGACTAACTGACTTGCACAACGCTCCTCTACGGCATGTTTAGTCATCAACGTCAACGAAACTAAATCGGTAATGTAAACACGGCGACGCCTTCCAGTTTCACAGTATCCGGGAAATCAGTGGAGAATGTTGCAAGGATCCAATATCTTGATAGCCAAATGGCGTCAGACGACGGTACTAAGATCAACATAGGCGCACAGATCAAGAAAACTGCCTTTGCGAGCTTAAGAAGCATCTGGAAAAAACAGGCAGATAAGTAAACGCACTAAAATCCGAATTTTCAACTCTAACGTGAAATCTGTGCTGTTATACGCCAACGAAACATGGTGTGAATCAGTCGAGAACAATCAACGGCTGCCGGTGTTCATCAGCAGATGCCTGCGGTATTTAATTTGGGCCTGGTGGCCTTACAACTGGATCTCAAACAACGAGCCCCATCGTCGTTGTCACCAAAGGCAACAGAAATTCGGGATCGGAAGTGGGGCTGGGTTGGCCACATCTGTAAACAAGCGTTAGGCGGAAACGAAATCTGTAAACAAGCATTAGACTATTAGACATTATTTATTAAAACCCAGTGGGACATTACAGCAGAGGAAGACCTAGAGGCTCATGGCGGCGAAGCCTCAATAAAGAAATAAAAGAAGTCGACCCAAATCTAACCTGGAAACTATAAAGGCCGGCGCACAATGGATCCGGAAGGCAATCCGGAAATTTGACAGTTAAGCTTGAACACATGCAGTCAAACGTAGTAACGCACAATGCATCCGGAATGAGTTTGCGGATTGTACAAAACGCAAAGTAAACCGGAAACCTGTTTGCACCATTTGAACAATCTCAAACTTTGCGGACAGGTTTGCGTCAAAAAATAAACAAATCACGAGAAAATGATGATTCATTTTTACTTCCACTGGAAATTGCAAGGAATTTCCATTGAAAATTTCAAGGAAATAAAACTTAAATAAATATGTTGAATATCTATGGAAAAAGTAAGTATGTTTCTATGGAAATTATAAAGAGGTGGAACGGGTAATTCAAAAGAATATCCTCGGAAAACTTCAAGGAAATTTCCTGGGAAATTGTAAGAAATGTTCGTGGAAAATATTGTAAGAATTTTTCAAGGGAAATTGTAAGGAACTTTCATACGAAATTGCGAGGAATTTAAACGGGAAATGGAAGGAATTTCTTCGGGCATTTGAAAGAAATCTCCATTAGCATTCGATTGGGATTTCCATCGAAGATTGTTGGGAATTTCCATAGGAAATTGTATGAAATTTCTATGGAAATTATTTAAATAATACCAATGGCAAATCACAAGGGATCTGTATTGAAAATAGAAAGGAATTTCCAAAAAAATTATATGGAATTTTTATGGTAAATTCTTGCGTGATTTTTGAAAACGTCGTATGTTCAAATGAGAGACTCTCTTTCACTACGCTCTCTTTCACTAATATTTAAGCTAATTTTGCATTTATTGCAATATTTCCACCTCAACACGCTAGACAAAGGAATTTTCCTCAGATCTCTGTTAAAAATCCGATGTAAATGTTAGTTTGGCTTCGTAATAATCGAAAGAGAAAGTAAACAAAGAGAGCCTCTCTTGGACTTACGACGTTTTCAAAAATCACGCGAGAATTGTTATGAATTTCCATGAGAAACTGTTATGGGATTTTTCATGAAAAAATTTGAGGAATCTCCATGGAAAACCATGAACAGAGAGGAACTTCCATGGAGAATTGTATGGAATTTCCATTGAAATTTCTAGAGGAATTTCTATAAGAACACTTGAGGGATTTCAATTGGCAAACTGCTAGTACATTTGTGACGAATTTCAATGGGGAAATCTAAAGAATTTTTATGAGAATTTGTAAGGAATATCCATGAGAAACTGTTGGGAATATCAACATTAAATTGTTTAAAGTTTCATAAGGCAATTCGAATAAATCTCCATGGCAAATTGTGAACGTAATTGTAAGAAAATTCAATAAGAAACTGTTAGAAAATTTCATGGAAAATTATCAAGAACATCAATGGGAAATTTAAACAAATTTCCAAAAGGAATTGCAAGGAGGTACTATGAGAAACTGTTAGCGTTTCTCATGGGAAACTGTAAGGGGTTAGCATGGGAAATCGTGAGGAATTTCCATAAGAAAATTGAAGAAATTTCAATTGGAAATTTTAACGAAAGTTCATCGAAAATTGAAAGATATTTCAACGGAAATTCTAAGGAAGTTTCACAAGATATTTTTTTAAAATTTCCATTGGAAATAGCAAGAAATTCAAAAGGTGAATCGTAAGGAATTTGAAGTGCCTCCAGGAATTCCTCCGGAAGTTCCTCCAGGAATTCCTCCGAAAGTTCCTCTGAAAATTTCTCTAAAAAATCCTCCGAAAATTCTTCCAGAAGGTCCTCCAAAAATTCTTCTGGAAATTCCTCCTGAAGTTGCTCCAGGAGCTCCGCCCGAAGATCGTCCAGGAATTCCTCCAGAAATTCCACCAGGAATTCCCCCGGAAATTCCTTCGAAAGTTTTTTCAGGATTTCCTCCGGAAATTTCTAAAGGGAATCCTCCAGGGAATTCCTCTGGAAATTCTTCCAGGAATTTCTCCGGAAGTTTCTCCAGACATTCCTCAAGGGATATCCGAAGGAATTCCTCAAGGAACTTCCGAAAGAATTATTGAAGGAAAAACTTCTGAAGGAACTCCTAGAGGAATTTTCCGGAGAAATTCCTGAATGAACTTATCCATTCGCTTGTGCCAGATCCGTGATTCCACCTCCTAAGCTGAGAAACTAATGCGTAACTTCT
>NC_085141.1:96909204-96993128 GCF_024139115.2 Armigeres subalbatus
ATTACGTATTGCTAGCTGCCAGCATCATCGCGGGTCGCCGTGCGCGTTCGCCATGTGTGGTCGGCATCCACCTTGCTGCCATCGCAGCAGGCTCATCCTGGCAGCGTGCAATCGTCACTTCAACCGCACACCGGCGGACAGGTAAGATGAGCTTGATAGTGGTCTTTCCTGATTATTTCGGTTTCTCACAATGGCGATCCCGCCAGTATTCAAAGACATATTTATAAGCTAAACTAAAAGAAGGAACATATTTTCGATGCAAAATGCAATCTACTTGAAATGCGGATCAAGACGCGCACCGAGCGGACCAAGGTTGTTAGAAGCGGTAAAGACCGCTTTCAAAAGCGATGCTGCGTTAGTTTGAAGCGATAAAGTATCTCGCATTTGGCGAGAAAAGTATTCATAGCGGGTATGTGGCGCGCATGATATAAGCGGACATAAGTCGCGCATATGGAAGAGACGAGGTCATTATCAGTAGCGGACATTGAGGCCATACACTGGAACCAAATGTCGCGATACAAAGGTGGACGCAAAAGTCGTGCATTGAAAATGATCCACAGGTCCAGCAAGAAAAAATAGACGAAACTGTATCTCGGAAGCGGACGAAACGTCGCGCATGTCATAACGCGCATAAACAGGATGGTACTATAAAATCGGATCGAAGTACGATAGATTAGATTTTATGAAAATCGTGGAAGAAAAATCGCCATGATGAAAAGTAGATAAAGAATTAACACATAACAGAACAAATCCAAATGTTGCACTGTACTCTGGTTCTTCTTAGGTGGGCGAAACCGATAGCAAGCAAAGTGTGTTGACAGGATGAGAAAAGCGACTTTGGAGTTTATAGTTAAGCTTTGAACAATATATCGAACCCGGAAAATGTTAACTTATCTAGTAGTCATACAGGCCATGGGGAGAATATCGTACATTGTCATCCTTGACTAGAGCAGCTAATTTTAATCGAATAGCAACCAAAGAGTGTACCACTTCATGCGGACTGAAGTGTAGATAAATATTCAGATTTACCATTTCCAGATGAATTGGAGAATCTTCTGTCCCTACCCCATTGTGGCTATACGGTTGAATGAAATTGTAGAAATGTGTGTCTGGAACAGTCTTCAATGTGGACCGACAAGAAATTGTCCACGTGTAAGGATAAGGAATCAATAGGTTCATCGTTGAGTGCAACTACGGAACGAGAATTTATGCAGCATCTAAATCCATATCGTCCTGCGCTCAGAGTATAGGTAAAAATGCGTATTAGAGCTTCTGAGTCCCGCTTGATGCTCTTTGTGAGGAAAATGTCAACGGAACGTCATGGTTGGATCCATGAGTAACTCTCGATGATGTTGCCAAAGTTTCATAGTTGGCAGTTCGTGTAGACATCGTTATACAGAACCCAGCGAGAAACAAAACGACGAGAGCGACACACAACACGATGCTGATTAACGCTTAGTGATCCCAATAATAAAATGCATTAGTAGAAATAACGAGTAGCTGTCATGCAAGGCAAGGCTCTAAAGTTACGGCCGTGCTGTGACTGCCATGTACAAATCTGAAGTGAGTTTAAGAGATTTCTAACCCTTGATCAAGTACACCCAGGTTTTTTTACACGGTTGAATTTTAATTTCTGTTAACCGAACTTTCACAGATTTTAAATCCACCTAAATTTCTTTTGATTTTTGTGAATTTTTTCGTGGGGTTAACTGTTCTCATTGACGTTGAAGGTCTTAAACGACCAGAACCAAACCGTGTAAAAAACCTGGGTGTATAATCGTAGGATGGTCAAAAGTTGTGACCTGCATGCGATGAATCTTATGTTGTGAAGTATACGTTTACTTGGAGGATGAATGTGAGGCGGAAACTTCAATTTGATGCTTTGTCATACGGTTGAGATGCATGGTGAAGCACTTCTATTAGCATTAGCTCATCCTTTCGATAAATAGGTGAAACCAGCGAATCTGGTGTGACGTGGTCACCTCCTGAGCGTCTACTCTTCTCGTAATATTTGCTGTATGACCAGACGAATCATGGTAAGTTTGTCGAACATGTTGGATGCATCTCATGACAGTAGGCAGCCCTTAGCATTTAATCGTAATTTAAGAATCTGTCATGATTGTCATTATAACAGCCTGTAACAGCCACTAAAAGCCATTTATCCGATGTATTCTTAGGTCGTTTAAGCTTTAATGGAAATTACACTCTCCGTTTTGGGAAGGGTTATGAGACCTTGACGTTGTTCCAAGCGTCCATATCAACTGAGTTCTACAAGGATTCTCGATATCTGCAAATAAATCTCGAGAATGAAAAGATGAGTCTGTGGAAAGGTTTGCATCCTCTAATTTTTCATTTCCAACGGATACACCTTAATCCACGTGTCTTATAGTTCTTAGTTTCTCAGACTACTTTGTTTACCTAGAGAAACACTCAGAACTAATGAAATCTCAAGATCGTGAGAGCAATGTGAGTAGTTGATAGTGTAGGTTAGCGCATAGTGCTGTGTCTTTTAGGGTTAAGTGTTAGAATGGCGAATGATCAGAGGATCAACGATCGATTACCTTAGTGACTCAAATTAATCGTTATATAATACGGATTAGAAAACTGGTAAATTCGGAATCACATTATGATTTAAATCATATTCTTTAGTAGAAAATTTAATTCTGCATCCTTCCGTTTTCTAAATTATCAACAGCTGATGCAGAGCCCTTGTCACAAGGAAACTCAATATCGGTTTGAATATGAGAAACATTCATTCCAGTTATTCAGGAAAACAATTGCTCCAATATCAAACAAAATGGTACAGATGCACATGAACTTTCGTTTATTGAGTTAGGAAAACTTTGAAAAGTTATTACTAGCACAACACCAAGCGCTTTGCAGCCTTCGAATTCGTATTCACTAGTCACCTGATGTCCAAAACGGTTATTCGTTTCTACATTTTATCAGACATTAATAGAATACAGAGCCGTTCGATAACTGCAAAATGTTTACTTTTCAGTTAACGAATGCCTCGATAACTGCACGATTCTAGACGTCAAACGGTTGTCAATCGACGTCAGATGTAATAAAAGTGCATCTAAATGTAAAGTGTGCAATGAGTCTGAATCAGTTTGAAGTTTAGCGGTCCGATAACTGCAAAACTGTTGCAACTATCGAATTGCAGTTAAAAACATTGCAGAATGACTTGCTATCGAACGTCTACTGTAATATACAAATTGTTGCCCTGGCCTTGGTAATTTGATAGTGAAGAACTGATAAATTCAAAATTAAATAGAAAAATATGTAAAGCAAAACCAAGAGTTGTCCTGCCTTAAAGGCAAGAGTGCGTCCTGAATACTTCGGAGATCAACAAAATATTTATTTATGAAGAAGGAAGAAGATGAAGATAAAATGAAAGTGGTCAAATCAGGTAACAAAGAATTTTTATTTATTCAGACTAAGGTCAAGTGATCTTAGTACAAGAGTCTTCTTCATTCGACACGGTCCATGGCTACACGTCGCCAAACACGCAGTCTGATGTAGGCTCTCCATCTCTCAAAGTTACGTGCCATAATATCTATGTCGTCGGCAAAGCCAAAGCTAGACGGGCTTCGAAAATCAGGTATCCAAATAGATCTGGCCTCTCAGTTCTTGATTACGATTGACGAAAACCTTAACGAATCCAAATTTGTTCGAAACACTCTTCTTTATTTTGTAGGGAAGTGGATGTGTGGGTGAAAGAGTTTTTCATTATGGTTAAGAGCTTAAATCACTGCCGCCTGCCTTGTGGTCACTCACCTTTGCTGCCATCGCAGCAGGCCTCACCCTGGCAGCGAGTCAATCTGTCACTTTCAACTCTACACCGGCGGAAGGTGACGCGCAGCTTGGTAGGTGGTTTCTTTCCTGATTATTTCGTTTCTCCAGAATTGATGGACGAAGAGGAAGGAAAGTGAAATGTCCCGGTGGTCGTCAATGATGACTTGTACGCAAATGAGGCGGATATGTCGAGATAATTCCACAGCAGAATCAGTGATGTATTGTTCAGTACTGCGTTTGAAAACTGCGGCATTGCTCTACTGAAGAAATCTCAGACCGGCAATGAAAGCGTAGAAAATTGATTTTATTCTTCTCCGAAAAGGAATACAGATGGAACAGCAGATTTCCAAAAGATCAAATATGAAAACTCGCGAAGAAAAAAACCGGACATGAAAGCATGGAAATAAAAATCGATTTGAATGAAGGGAGCAAATATTCTACAGGTTGTAGAGCGAAGAAAACCCTACTGTGCGAAATTACCGTAAGTAAAACCATTTTTTAATAAACATTTTTATACAAAATATTTCAGATGGAACTTCAGCCGGGACATCTACCTCTGAACAAAAATCGATTTCAATTGCAACACCATCAACATGTCTCCAGGGCACTACCGATGTGGATGAAGATGCGTTGAGATTGTCTCTCCGAGTAATTCGCCTTCAACGTCGATTCCGATTCCCATCTCAAAGACGATCTCAAAACAGGTACCCACTGGTTTATCTAAACACATTAGTAAAATAACAACGTTTCCTTTGCCAAATTGCAGCGTAACTTTGAAACTCCGAAACATCGAATTTGACATTTGCAGTACAAGTCGGATGGAAGAAACTCTCGATAACGTTGATAACTTTATCAATATGCAAACAAACATACCAGAATAAAGAAGCCTTCGTTTCTTTTTGTTTAATAGAAATAATAAACACAATTTCTCTATAAATCGTTTCTATTAATTAAATACTGCGAAATTACGTTCCGAGAATCGCCTCTCATTTTTAAGCTGTGCTTCTATTCTCATTCACAGGAGCAACTGGTACTAAAATAATTTCCGAAAATCGTCCTCGAATTCTTGCTCCCCAAATGTTTAGCTTCGTTATGAAGAACGATGCACGCCAAAATAAGTGCTGGAACTCATCGGTTTTAATACGTATTTTGGATTTTATAAGGAAAGGCCTTTTGACTTGACGAACACACGCTTAATAACGACCCTTGAACGTAACGACTGTGAATCTTGTTATAATTCAACTGAACTGGAGTATCTGGATTACGGTAAAGAGTCATCATCCAGGAGCTATTCCATAACCTTCATTCCTCAACAGAAGTACTCTAGATTTCGTGCATGATATTATAAATAGCCAACTTCCTCCAAATTCTCGAATCATGCACGGAGCCGCAGAAAAGTCGATGAAAGTGAATTTTGGCCATTACACGTTGCCTGAACGTTGCAGGAAACCTTTCCTATGATTGCCAAAGTCTACAATCAATTGCGCTAAGCGTGAGGAACTTTCGATTCTGGGACCATAGAATCTCGGCATTTTCATCGTCCTCGAGTTCGAAATTGAATCCAACGATCAGCTTTATCGGCAATCTTCTGACACACTTCCCATATGATTTTACAGGCCGAGTTTGATGGATCTAATAACCTCTCCAACGCAGATCTAGAATATTTCTTAATTTATTAGATAAAATAATTAAAAGAAACAACTCCATGAGTCGATGTTCTATGACCTCGATATCGACTCATAGAAGCAAAATATTCCAATTAAAAATATTTTCTGGTTACTAGATAGTCCCTTCAAACAGCATCACAAGGTTTGTGTATTCACATCCTGATATTTCCTTGAACGATGTGTCTTCAATATCGACTCATCCAGGTTTTACTGTAGTGTCGTCCTGCTATATAAAATACCTGAAAACCAGAGTCCCCTATGTAGCGGAGGAATGTTCGCATTTGCGTTCACCGCTTAATGCTCCTCCTCGTTTCTGGATCCATCATTTAAGAAATGTTCCGTCAACCATTTTACCAAATATACTATATTAACAATATGATTCACTCACGAAATTTTGGCGACAACATGTGGCGCCAACTCGCGTCCGAAAGGATCGATACACACGTAAATCGAACTACCCAAAATATGACGATCGTTTTACACACTTCAAAATGTCATCAAGAAAAATAGGATGTTGATGTTTTTTGCAAACTTAATTGATTATGTTTAATCGAATGCAAATGGAAAATCAAATGTGTAGCAGAAGTGTGGTAGGATATTTTTGTGGAAATGTATAATAAATTTGATATAGCTCGTTGAACTGTATCCGGTGGGACCAAGGTGCAACTACTGCTCTCTGTTTCGCACACCATGTTGCTGTTTGCTTATTTGACTGCAACACTTTTATCAAATGCACCATTGTCGCGCCAATCTTTTCCTAGAATGCTGGGTCTTACACCTGCAGGCTCGACTGTAAAGTACGTCAAGATAGCCGCCGTGTTAAAATATAGGCAGAATTTCCGCTCAAAACAAAACCAGTGCATTTCGCGAAATGACAACAGTCTGATTGTATTAGTGAGAGGCAACGAGCACTGAGTACATGGAGAGTGTTATCATGGCAAGTGCATACAGTGGGTGAGATTTCTCGACACTGTTGTGTTTAGTGACCGTTGCGATTACCTGAGAAGCAACCAGCAGGAAGCCGCAGTATTCTATTTTATCATGAGATGCATAATATAATAACAATATGATTCACTCACGAAATTCTGGCGACCCCACATGGCGCCATGATACACGATACACGTTATAATTAAACTACCCAACATATGACGTTGTACACACACAATTACGGAGCCGAATTTATTGAATTCAACATTTGGCTAGCAAACATTACGCTAGGCAATGGTTAAACTCACTGGTATTTTTAACAGCAAGGAAGTGACTTGATCAATTTACTTATGTTTTGTTACACTTTTGAATTAAATGTAAATTAACAAAATTCGTAGAGATTTATAGATTTAAGATTTATAGATATATAGATGCGTAAGAGTTATAAAATGATTGTTTAGAAAAACGAAATTCGACATTCAAGTCTTAAGGATTTTGAAACGTAACGACTTTTATCACATTTTCAAGGATGATATGATCAAAATATTTTACCTATTGTGAGATGAGCATTAGGGTGGTTCAAAAATTGATTTTGATCCACAGTGCTCATTCATTTTTTACCATGTTCTGAGTTTCTGAAAATTTGAGCTCATTTGGATTAAAACTGATTTAGCAAGAAGCCGTTTCAAGTTTGTAGGCAAATTAGTATGGAGAAAATTATTTTTCGTTGTACTGTTAATGAAGTTTCCCATCAAGCGCAGGTTAAAAGAAAACCTACATAGCTAAAAGGAATACTCAACAGCTTTCACTCAGTGTAAACCGTATCTCAATTAATCGTTCCAATAATTCATGATTTACAATGTTTCTACCACGTAAAACACTTTTTGGTAGTTGATTTGATTATAAATATATTAGGAGAAATATCAATATATTCAAAGGAGATGTGATATTGTGTTACAATTATTTTAAATTGATATTTGAAACCATCCTGAGGGAATAAAACTTGTAATGTTGCTTGGGATATCAGCATGGCTAAGGAGTCTTTTATATTACTATGGTAGATTATTGTTTAGCATGATCAATCGTTTTGAATAATTTTATGACACCAGTTAAACTTATTCATTCGCATAACAAGTTTCAATTTTGGCAGGTGTTGAGAAAGAATTTGGTATATATGTAAAAGATATCGAACCAGGCATAATCTCCATCCAAGCGTTTCTCAGCTATTTTCAGAGTATTTTACATTTATCGAGTTTGGCTTCGTTATGCTCTTTGACGCTTGAGTTCCATAAACAAGTTATTTAGACTATAACTTGAATAATCGATTCCTCCTTAATTTTTATATGATGATTGGAAGAAAAAATCGAGGAAACCTTAGTAGTGAGTGGTAAATAATTGACCGTTTTACAACTAAAAGGTTCCGTTTAAGGGAGAAAAAGGTTTGGGACCTCGGTAGATTTTTTCAAATAGTCACGAAATTAAAGCCAGGGTCAAACACAATGGACACGTTTGCGGTTGATAGTTTTCCCATATGGTTGGCCCATATGAGCTATATTTCACGTAGTGAAAGTATAGATGCTCATTTTTTGTCACACAGCGTTGAATTATCTTGATTTTATAAAATCAATGATGATTTCTTTTCAAATTAACTCGCATGCATAATCCCATTTTTAGAATTCCCAAATTGTTATCAATTTGTGAATATGATTTGACAGAGAGAAACGTACTTTGTGAACAAACTGCGATATGAGAGTCTCGATATAAATACAATTCAAACATAATTACGTTTGTGGTACAATCTCTATAAAAAATAGTTTGCATTTCCTTTGAGGCAATATAACTCATGAACGGGTTGACTGATTTGTACGGGTTTTCATTAATCGATTCGTCTGAGGACTGCTGTGTTATAAAATATCACTAAATTTTGAGGAGAAAGTTGAGAAATTGTGAAAATACAATTTTGATGCGAGTTGTAAGGAAACCCAATACGATCGCGCTAAAAATGATCTAGAGTGCGGCGCTGAATGAACTCAAGAATTGACAGTAAGAATGCAAAATATAGTTGACTCTGTAAATCTCGATGTTCTAACTTCGATAACTCTCCCTATGTCGATGGTTTCTCGGTCCCTTCAATCTACATACATTTTTTTCTACATCTCGATAACTTCCTCATCTTGAAATCTTTCTATCCGATGTGTTGTAATCGTATTTTGTTCTGGATTCACTCTCCTTATGTCGATATTTCAAATTTTAGGCTACTAGACCATATTTGGACGACAAAATACAGATCCACATAATGTATATTTGTGTTGTTGTTTTTCATAGCAACAAGCTGTTTTGGATCTAGTACCCATTTAAATTTTCCTTCCATTCCTCGATCTCTCCCTATCTCGATGGTCCCTTCAATATCGAGATGTGGAGAGCGATCAGTATAATCCTAGCGTCGGGCTGTTCAACTAGTTTTTCTTGCGAAAGTATCGAAAATAATCTATTAAATTCTAAAAAATATCTGATATTGGATACGAAATCGAGAAAGCACAATAAAATAGGCGTAATTAAGTTTAGCGAAATAGCTCACCGTAATGTATATCTTTGAAAGGGCAAGTGAATTACAGCTTAGTTTAATGCAATTTACTTGCCAAGAGTTGAATATGTTCAACTTACTGTCGTTCAAGTGAGTGAGCGAAGGTGTTTGGACGCGTTTAATCCATGCGACTTGTTCAATCTACTTTCCATGTCTAAATGTAACCAATAATCATACTCATTGATAAGCGTAACATAACAAAACGCAATCGGATGAGTGTCATCTTCATGGCTTTCCACTCAAGATACATATTCATTCAATCAATGGTGGGCAGCAAAAGTTTTCAATTCATAAGTTGCAACGCAGGTGTTAAGTCTCAGGAATTTAGGACACCGAAGAGGAAGAAGAATGATGCACTGGAATATCGATAATATTCAGAAAGAATTAATCAAATTTCTTGCTGAAGAAAATGATAGAAATGTTTCAGTGGAACAATCATTTTAATGTTTGCGGAACGGCTTTCACAGTTTGAACGATTGAAGCAAAGGTGAGTTTGTCTGGCACTGCTTCATCGAAATATTTACAGTAGTGTTTGCATTTAACAAAGTCGATATTCCGGTAATCGATTTATTGAAAATGTGGACATCCCCACACTGTAAAATGTCATCGAACAACTGTATGACTACTCACCGGAAGATGGCAGGAGGGTTTCACACAAGCTTAGAAAAAACATGTTTAGATTCCTCTTTGCTCGCTAGATGATGTTGTTATCACCGGCAAATTCCGTATTTCGTTGTATGGAAAAACTCGAAGTGAACCATATTTAATATAATATATTTGATTTTACGCACTTCGAAATCGATATAAGTGGATATTATTACAATTGCGCTCTTCACGTATTTTTTTCACGGCGCTTATTTAAATTCATAAACATTGCCATTTCAGCGAAATCAAATTCAGACTATGCAAATTCAGACATAAATTAATTCAGATTAATTGTAGCAAGCTCGGAGCTGACTACAAATAGTGTAGTATTTACTACTTTTATTCATACCAACCACCAAACAAGTTCACAAAAGTAGTATGTTCGAAAATTGTAGTAAAGTAAAATGCTTTTATTCATAGCGTTAAGGCTAAAAGTAGTAAATACTACATAATTTGTAGTAGTGAATTACTACTTTTTATTCATACGGGCCATCATTGATACCTAAACGGACAAAGGAGCTAAAAACTTGAAAAAAATGCGTTACCATGGAATGAATAAGAATTGCAATTCATTTAGCATTGTGTGATTTATGAATATACCTAGTAATTTTTGTGCTGCCGAGTTCCTTCATAGGTATATCCATATTCACATAGTAAAGACTCGAAGCTCGAATTCAAATAATAAGATTGAAAGTGGAGCCAAAGTATGCGCATCGATCGGAGTTTGATTGGTTTTCCAGTTTTCTTTGATTGAAAATTTCCTAAATAATAATTCCTGAAGCTGACGGTGGTATGTATGGCCAAGTGCGTCGATGAATCATAAAAGAATCATCTGCCAACTGTTGGAAGTACAATATCCAACTACATCAGGTAGCTCTCGGAAGAATAATACACGAATGTTCTGGTACGATATACACATCGAAAGGAGATAACGCGGCTTGAGAAAAGAGTTTTCAGTACATGCTCCGGTGTACGTGATTGGAATTCGAGCTGCGAACGGGCGCTTGGAATTCATAGACGTTACTGTTGTCGGGGCAAATAATTTTTCTATGATCTGAAAATCTAATCATTCTTCATTGTATAACTTTTGTTTCGTTCAAAGCCAGGTTATTTTTAGACCGTTTAAATTTTCCATTCAAGAACTTCATTTGACACGCTATTTTTGTTGTATCGATATTTGTTGGTACGTACTATGTATCTCGTTATTTTGCATTACTTATTCCGTTAACAAATTTCGATTCTTACAGAAGTTTCTGCTTTTGTGGAAATATTCGAGCTATTTTGTAATCAAGGTAAGTATAACTGATTACAAAAATAGGATCGAATTTCGGAAATATCGGCAATGATAAAGATCGGAGTGTGCCTTGCTGTCAACGAAGTAATTTTCACAAGTTGAGCTTTTACTTGTCATTTTTTGTTTGTTTTTTCGTTGATTTCACTTAGGGTCAATTTCTTCACCTCCGCTTAGTGCTTAAACCAGGTTTAAACGTATGGGTAAGCACCGCTTACGAGTTAAGGAGGTGAAGAAATGTTCTAGGGCCGATTTCTTCACCTCCGCTTAGGCCTTAAACCAGGTTCAAACGTATGGGTAAGCACCGCAAGAGTTAGCTGAAGTGAAGAAATTGGCCCTTAGAGTTTTATCAAATAGTAAGGCGAGCACAATGGATACGTTGCGTTTGCGTTTGAGTTTTGTTTGTCATCTGTTTGATACGTTTTGTACTAAAATACAAAACGCACGCAAAACGGATAAGCAACCCACAATGATACGGTTTTTGACAGTTGAGCAGTTAACATTTTTGTCGCTGTTGAGTTCCATATAAGTTATTACGGAATGGACATATGTATCTTTGGCGCTGGAGATTTTGAGCTTTTATTTATTTAGACAAGCTATTCAAGTATTCAGAGATTTTGGAGGAGAATTAAAACTGCATTTTGGACATTGAGGATGGAGGTTAATTAAAATCTGATTAATTCATGTTTCTAGGCAAGTTTCAGGAATTTCTGAGAAATTCCTCGAGAATTCCGCAAGCTTCTCCAGGAATTCCTTCATGAAATCTCTCTAGACTTCCTCCGAAAGTACCTCAAGATATTCTTCTGAAGCTTTCTCAGAAATCTTCGGCAGTTTCTCCAGGAGACTCTACACAAAATCCTCCAGAAATTCCTCCGAGAGTTTATCATCCAGTTTCTCGTTAATTCTTTCAGAAGTTCCTCTAAAATTTACTCTGAAGTGCATCCAGGAACTCCTCTAGAAATGCTCACAAATTTCCTCCGAAAGTTTCTAGATATCCTTCAGAAAGTTCCACATGAATTATAAAAGTTTATTTAAAAATTCTTCGGAATTTTTTTGTGTCTTAATTATCAAGACTTTCACCCTGAGGCTGGCTCTCTCGTAAGTTTTCTACAAAATTTCTACCAAAATCATTCGGAAAATGCTCAAAATTCCTCTAATAAATCATTCGGAAGTTCCTCCAGGAATTACTGGGTTCCTTCAGAATTCCTCCAGAAATTTCCTCAGTTCCCCAGGAATTCCTCCGAGTTCCTTCAGGAATTCCTCCGAAGTTCCTCCAGAATTTCTCAGTTCCTCCAGGAATTTCTCCGGAAGTTCCATCAGGAATTCCTCCGGAAGTTCCATCAGGAATTCCTCCGAAGTTCCATCAGGAATTCTCCGGAAGTTCCATCAGGAATTCCTCGAAGTTCCTCCAGGAATTCCTCCGAAGGTCCTCCAGGAATTCTCCGGAAGTTCCTCCAGGAATTCCTCCGGAAGTTCCTCCAGGAATTCCTACGAAGTTCCTCCAGGAATTCCCCGGAGTTCTCCAGGAATTCCCGAAGCTCCTCCAGGAATTCCTCCGGAGTTCCTCCAGGAATTCCTTCGAAGTTTCTCCAGGAGTCCTCCGGAAGTCTCTCCAGGAATTCCTATGAAGCCCTCCAGGAATTCCTCCGAAATTCCTCTCATTTCGGGACGTCCGAACAGCGTACGTAAGGTTGCTATCACACTCGCAAAGTTTATTAAAAGCAGCAAACGACAGCGGACCGACTCTAATGCCTTGTCTTTAAGGCTTCGCTGAAGACGAAGCATATTCTCCTCGTCACTATACCCACACATTCTAGTCGAGACTCTGCAGGCTTGCACTGAACAAAGGCTACTCCTCTACCCGGATTTACCGGCGAATACAGGGAAGCATCACGAGCCACTGCCTGTCGCACTGCAATTTGACTTCTGCTGAGCGCGTTGAAGACATTAAACGAGGCATGAGCAGCATCCGTCGTATTTGGAATCGGTAACCCGGAACCTGTGGACTGTGCATTTGGGTGTGTTTCACCTCCACCTACTGCTCCCGTCTCACTCCTATTCCTGGATCGCTGTAGTAGTGCAAGGCGTTCCTCGATATCCCTTCTCTCCATTGCTTGCTTCTCTTCCAACAGCTTCAACTCCGAATGTAAAGGATAATCTATATCCTCGACGACTTCACTGCTCTTCGTCAACCCTATCACCGTAGAATGAGCCTTCGGTATGGTTCCTGTATATTCTGGTTGAACTTCCTCTGCCCTTTCTTCTTGCCTCCTTCTTTGCATTGAAAACTGCTCGTGCTCCCATTCATTGCGTTGACTCCGAAGAGCCTTCCTGTAATTTTCTTCCATCTTCTTCATCCGCTGTTCAAAGGCTGCTTGTTGCGCGACCATTTCGTTCTGCAACAACTGCACTTGCTTCCGAAGCTCTGCATCACCGGGTTGATTATTGGAGGCGGCATTGTTAGACTTTGGGGTCAATGATACCGACGGATCCGGCGCCCTAAGACCTGCACACCACACATATGACCAATCTCGTTCAGCGACACTTGCTTCTACGCCCACGCAATTAAAATGAAACCACTGCTGGCACTGATCACACATCACCATCAAACTATTGTCCAGCTGCTCACACATCGCACAATTTGACTCGAGATTTGAGACAGTGGGAACGACTTTTGGTTGGTCTTTCTTGCTAGGCATTATTGACCGACTTTGCCTCCCGATCGCGCGAATACTCCGTGCTTAAAACGGATTTTTTAAAGTGTTGCTTTCGAAGCAACTGAAATTTGCGGTTTTCTAACAGCACAAAATGCAACCCAGATTTGTTTTTAATTGTTTATTGTGGGTGGGGTGCAGTTAAAAAATCCCTATGGAGAACAATATTTAAAATGCATTTAGGTTCGACTCTATGCATTTATCATTAGTCCATGTTGATTGTCTATTTGTCTGTTTGTCTGTGAATACATTTGCATATCTAAATGTGTTGTTTATGTTGCATGACTTATGAACCCTTAGTTTTATATTCTATCATTTCGATTGCGTACTTACGTTTGTGCCGTTTTTAGTAATAAATCAATGTTCTGCACGTCGTATTTAGGCTAAATGTTTCCAAATTATTGCACTGTAAATGTATTGTTATTGTTTTTGGTTATGTTTTGAATCATAATTTTACAATTTAGTTTACCTGGAGTTTATTTATAATTTGTTTGCATGAATTTTATGTATTGCATGCCAATGATTCTAAACCGTATAGACCACTAATAGGTATGTAATATTAGACTAGATAGATATTGATTTTTAGCATAATTAATAGGGTGGCTCAAATTAGTATGGGAAAAATTTTGTTCAATTTTTTTGATGGGCCGCCCTCTTATTCGGTTCTATTTGATGTTCGATAAAGCTCTGGATAGGTTTCAGCCTAATAAGTAATCGTTTGGAAGTAGTAAGTTAAGCTTCGTTGGAAGTTTATATGGAAAAATGTATGCAGAAACATTTCAAAAACAGTAAATTGGCAGCTGGACTACACACCTTACGATGAAGAACTATGATACTCATTCAGATACTTTGAGAGTTTTATACAGAATGTTGTAGAAAACCGCGAGACCTGAGTTCAATGTATGCCCGGCTAAGTTATTGGCATTTTCTCTTCAGTGGGGTTTGTGCAAATTCTGTTTCTTTTTTACTCTTTGAAAAAGAAATAAATTTCACCCCTACAACACTCCAGTAAAAATGCTAATATCTTTGCGTAATAAACTCTAATCTTCTCACTTCGGTTTTTCGGCATAACATTCTTTGTATTTTATTTTACAAGAACTGAATGAGTATCATGGTTCTTGATCGTAAATTGTGCCGTCCAACTGCAAATCACTGTTTTTGGATGTTTCTGCATACATTTTTCCATATAAATTTCCAACGAGTTTAGCACTGCCCAAACGTTGACCGATTTGGCTGAAATTTTGTCCAGAGCATCAGGGCATCAAATAGAACCGAATAAGAGGGCGGCCCATTAAAAATTAAAAAAAAGTGTTTTTTGAGCCACCCTAATAATTAATCTTACCATTCACTTTCCTCTATTATTACACATGACAACTTACTCTGTGGTGACAGTTCTAGAGATAGCCAAAGGAAAGGACAAAACGAAATGGATGACGGTGACCGTGGGGTGATACGTTCGTTCATGGTACGTAGAGCTGTGCGCTCATGCCTAGGGACGCAACACCAATATTTTATATAAAACCCTGATTCGTCCACCTAGCGGTGTTTGTGCCTTTCTCGTGCATTTTATATACTAAAAAGACTTGAGTAAAATTTTCTTAGCGTGGTTTTTGTATAAAAATCGTGTTTTGGCCATAACTTTCGATCACATACTCCGATCTGGCCAATTTTCAATTAGAAACAATTGGACTGGATTCCCTGTCTAATGTAACAATAAGTGCCTAAAAGATGAGTGAGTTTTATTTTGCGCACATACATACATACACGCACACACACATACAGACAGACATCATCTCAATTCGAGCTGAGGCGATTGGTATATAACACTATGGGTCTCCGGGCCTTCTACCACAAAATCGTCTTGGAAGTGAATATATAGCCTTTTCGTTGCACCTTGGTGTACGAGAAAGACAAAAATGATAGATTTCTTCTTTTGGCGTATGTGCTGTGAAATGTGGGTTCAATTCACTCACTTTATTATTTCAGTCGATTATTTTAAGGACAACTTCCCGCAATAAATCCTAATTTTCAGGCCTGCAACTATTTCAAAAATCGAGAACAAAAAGTCAAAATACTGCGCGGTCAACCTGCCTGAATAATAAACTTGATGTTGGCTCATAATCTGACGATTATCAGTGCAAAAGTAATTTTCAGCAATTACCTGATTATTTTTAAATTTTAAACTTATGAAGCATCAGAACATATTTTCTCTAGAAATGTCGAAACTTTGTCTACTTTATACGTGATGAAAATCAATTGTGGTAACCTTTATGTAAGTAACAAATACTTCTGTATCGAGGAAGGGTCATTTGGCTGAAACCCATCTGGCCGAAAATCGTCAAGCGGAAAGTCGTTCCGCCGAATAGGTCATTTGGCCGAAAAGGTTATTTGGCCGAATAGGAGATTTGGTCGAATAAAACATTTGGCCGAATATGTCATTTGAAAAGTGATAAATAAGGTTTGAAAAGTGAGACATCTAACTTCTCACTACTTATTTCCCACTTCTCACCAAAAAAGAGAGTTGTGCAACTCAATAGGGGCCATCCAGAAACCACGTGGTCATATTTTTGAAGATTTTCAATCCCCCCTCCCCCCATGTGGTTTATCGTGGTCATTTGGCAGACCCCCCCCTCTTCCCCCGCTTTGACCACGTGGTTTTTTTCAAGTAAAAAAAAATAAAAAAAAACCTTATATAACTAAAACATATGGTTAATCCGATCAATTTTGTAGATGGACAATTTTAACTGATTCAAAATCAAACTAAACCCAGCATGGAAATTATAAATTTTCATGAATTCGAACATTTTGATTATGTTATCACGTTGTAATGTGTATCTGGTATTATTTAGTATATCTAGAACTCACACACCTTCGATGCATCAGGATGATACAAAAAAATGCGGATATTTTATAAAAATTTTGAGAAAAATTTGTAATGGTTTAGAAATATTCCAAAATATACCTATATTTTTAATTTTTTTTATTTCTTTGTTGGTGATTTTTTTAAATAATCATGAAGTTCATCACTATAGATCCCTATAGATTCCTAAGAGCATTTGGGACATTCCGTAGCTCTGGAGGTACCGGAAATTCTTAAGATATATTAACCTCAGCGAAGCATCTGAACTGAACTAAAGGTTTTTCTAAGGACAAACAAGTTTTATTCAGAATCTCAAAACTCTCTTCATTATGCCAAGATTCTATGATTCTGATCAGAACCGTAACACAATGTCCTTAATATTCCTTTGCCTGAATTATACAGTTTTGGCTTAAAATGCAAGTTTTCATTTTATATCTACAGTCTTTAATACCTTTGGGTTATTTTTGGTATTCTAGAATTTATTGTTATATTTTTGTATTTAACCCTCCCAGGACGATTTTTTACGTACGTACATGTTTAGGGTTTTCCACTCGATCTTGCCAAAATTAGTATAGAAAGAACTAAAAAGTCGTTCTTTTTTCGGGTGTCGAAGCACATACATATCCTCGAAAGAATCAAAAATCATGTCAAGAAACAAAATGTCCTAAGACATGATATTACGGAGTTTTGAAACGACTCGATCAACCAAGTCCTGAACGATGTATCCGTGCATCGCTAAGCATCCAAGCAGGTCCATTGAGCCGATGCGATTTCATTTATTACTTTCACAAGCTGCAATAAACCTTCCATGAGTCGATGTTCTAAAATACGATATAGACTGAAATGAAAACTCAGCCTAACAAATATAAAAAAAATCCATAACAATTAGGTAATTTCCAATAAAGAAATCATGGTATTAGCAATAAACAAAAAAAATTAAATTTTCTACAAATAATGTAAAATTTCCATAAACAATTAAGAATTTTCAACAAAACCAAAATAAATTAACACTATTAAAACCAAAAATTGCAAACATAAAAGAAGAATTTTCCATAAAGAAATCCAAATGTTCCACGGAAAAAATACAAACATTCCATAAATAAATCAATATTAGAAAAAAATAATTACAAAATTTTCAACAAAATAAACATTTTTTTTTTTTACAATAAATTAAAACCTTTCCACGAAAAAATCAATAAAGAGCATTGAAAAAAAGGAAATTTTCTATTAAAGAATATAAAAAAGCAATAAAATTAAGCATTTTTCCATAGATTACCCCTTCTTTAAAAGCGTTTGAAGTTCATGGAAAATTTTATCAATTTGATTGCTTTTCTTTCTTATTTTCTATTTTTTTATTGCTCTTTATTGATGTGAAAGAAACCCAGCATTGCCCAGGTATTGCAAATGTCACAATGAACTATTTTCAGCACCGCACTAGATCAATTTCCGTGCGTTTTTGTTTTCCTCAACAGCTGACCCAAAATTGTATTTTAATGACTTTTTACATTTCCCCGTTAAATTCACCAACTTTTTGTATATACAAACCTTGCGGATCCCAAAACGAATCGATTAGGGAAAAATCTTGCAAATCGGTCAACCCGTTCGCGAGTTAAATCGTCAGGAAGGAAATCTCAACTCATTTTTATTATATAGAGATTATGTGGAGAAAAAAATATTTATTTTGTGAAAAATTTTGTAATTGTTTATTGCTAATACATATTAAATTATTCATGAAAATTTTGTATTTTTTTCGTGGAACATTTTGATTTCTTTATGGAAAATTCCTATTTCACAATTGCAATTTTTGCTTTTACAAATGCTAATTTATTATAGTTGAAATTTTGTTTTCGGAATTTACGCTGGAGATGTTTTTTCGTTAACAATTTGTAGCAAAATTTCCAAGCAGAATTTTTCAGAGAGAATTGTTCTAAAATCATTCGGAATGCCAGCACTTTATCAGGATTGTATGAAGTAATGTCAAAGTTTTTACAGGAAATTTCTTTACTTGATTTTTTCTGAATATCCACAAGAAATTATTTTGAAGTTTTTTCTTGGATTATTGTAAAAACATGAACATTTTTCAAAATTGTAGCTGCAGTCCGCTAATGCAAAAGTGTCGGCGGCGTGATGCCAAAAGCCATGGTGGCGTGGCGCGGCGGATTTAAAAAAAAATATTTTCCCATTTTTTTTTGGTTTTTTTTTTTGGAAATAGGCTAAGGCTAAGATGGTCAAATAACGCCGATATGCATCGGCGTTGCGACCGACGCTGCGGTACCGGTTATTTTCGATGCACACTTACGTCTTTTCAACGCTGAGTTGAAAAGACGCTACGAAGCTTTTATCGATCCTAAGATGCTTTGCCCGGTGTTTAATGATTTGTATTTTACACCCTTATTGTTATTCACCAAAAGCTTTTTCAGAGCATTATAAAAAGACCACGTGGTTCGAGAGCAACACCCCCCTCCCCCCATGTGGCTTATCGTGGTCATTTTCCAAACCCCCCTCCCCCCATATATGACCACATGGTTTCTGGACTGCCCCATAGTGCAGACGTTTCACTACTCTTCTCGCGCTTCTCACTTTTTACAGTGAGAAGTGAGAGATGAAAAGTTTGAGACGTCTCACTTCTCACTCCTCATTTATCACTTCTCACTGTAAAAACTGAGAAACGCGAAGTGAGAAGTGAGGCGTCTCACTACTCATTTCTCACTTCTCATTTTCCACTTCTTACTGTAGAGAGTGAGAAACACGAAGTGAGTAGTGAGGTGTCTCACTACTCATTTCGCGCTTCTCACTTTTTACAGTGAGAAGTGAGAAATGAGGAGTGAGATGTGAGATGTCTCACATCGAACTCTTCATCTCTCACTTCTCACTTTAAAAAGTGAGATGCGCGAGAAGAGTAGTGAAACGTCTCACTACTAACTTTGCACTACTCCCTTTTTTAGTGAGAAGTGGGAGATAAGTAGTGAGAAAGTGAAAGTGAGAAGAGGGTAGTGAGACTTCTTATTTTTCACATCACACTACTCATTTTTCACAGTGAAAAATGAGAAGTGAGACGTCTCACTTCTCACTCCTCATTCATCACTTCTCAATTTAAAAAAAGAGAAGTGCGAATTGGGTTGTGGTATGTCTCACTATTCACTTCGCGCTTTTCACTTTTAACCATGTTCTATTCGGCCAAATGACCATTTCGGTCAAATGACCTATCCCACCAAATGTTCGGATCATATATTCGGCCAAATGACCTATTCGGCTAAACAACTTCGGCTCAGTGGCCTTCGGCCAAATGACACTCACCCGAACGGTGTTCGGCCAAACGGCGTTTCCTCTTTAGTATGACATGTGTGCGTGAAATTTCCTAAATTTCCTCTTGAAATTCTACTGAGCTTCCACAGGACATTATTTTGAATATTCTCTGGAAAACTTTTTGAATGGGTAAGGGCCGTTTGACCGAAAGTCATTCAGCCGAAATCCGTTTTACCATTTGGCTGAATAAACCATTAGACCGAATCTCATCTGACCGTAGCTTATTTGGTCTAATCGGTCATCCGGCCGGAAGCGTCGTTCGGCCGAAAAGGGTATTTGGCCGAACAGGTCTATCGGCTACATGACATTATTTTTAATAGCCACTGGAATTTTTTTCGAATGGGTGAGGACCGTTTTACCAAAAGTCATTCCGGTGAAAGCCATGAATAAGTCATACGGACGGATTTTTTTTAATGCTTTATTTATGATTTTTTAAATGAATTGATAAGTAATTGATAAATTCATCACGTTCAAGTTCATAACGAAGTCATACAGCCGGAAGTCTCGCTTGTCCAAATACCGTCGCGCGGGGCTTTTTGACTCCGGAGGCTACTTTGGATTTTTGATTTTTTGGAAAAATTAAACGTAAAAAATACCAAATTTGAAACAGAAAGTTGCCATCCAACTATCAACAAGTCACCCGATTGGTGATAATGACAATTTTATAGTAATTTTCGTTATAATTCTTGTTTTAAAATGTCCAAAGTAGCCCCTGCTTTGTCAAAAGAAGCCCCGCACGACGGTAGGTCATTTTGCCAAAAATGCCATTTGGCCGAGCCAGTCGTTTTGCAGGAAAGGTCATTTCACTTTTCACCGCAAAAAATATTAACTTCGATGTGAAAAGAAATGATGAGTAAGAAGTTAGAAGTGTCAAGTGAAACGAAAGACTACTTTTCACAGTGATAAGTGAGAAATAAGACGTTGGACGCCTCACCTCTCATTTCTCACTCCGCATTTCCCTCTTTTTACTTCTTACTTTTCACTCAACATTTCTCGCTAATTCACCGGTGATGGATCGACTGTATGTTTAATTCTATTTATTGAACGGCTACTCAGTCTTACAATTTTCACAACGAGTTTATTATTTACCCGACATTTCGACACGGGACACAATTCCCGTGTCGAAACGTTGGGTAAATAATAAACTCGTTGTGAAAATTGTAAGACTGAGTAGCCGTTCAATAAATAGAATTTCTCGCTAATTACGTCTCACTGTGAGAAGTCAGAAGTGCACCATAAGAAACTAGAAATAACACATCTCACTTCTCACTCAGCATTTCTTGTTTCTTAATTCCCACTTCTCATTACTCACTGTTCACATAAAGAAGTGAGTACTGAGAAATAATGAGTGCGAGTTGAGAAGTGAGACAATTCACTTTTCACCTCTCGCTTCCCGTTTTTCACTACACCTCTTACTCCGAATTTCTTACTTTCACTCCGCACTGTTCACTTTTTACATGACCTGTTCGGCCAAACGACATTTCCCTTTGGCTTTGTGCACATATTACGTAACGCTTTAGGGGAGGGAGAGGGGGTTTTGAGAAACCATTACTTATTGTTACATAGGGGGAGGGGGAGTTTATGTATCGTTACGTAACAAACAAATCAAATTTCAAAAATTTCAAAATTTGTATCGCAATTTGCATTAAAACAATGCCCTGTTTAAATGAGGATATTAGCAGAAAAAAAACAATAATAACGGTTTTTGTGATGTTTTAATAACAATTGGGGAATAGAGAGGGGGTTGTCTCAGTAGATGTTAGATAATTAAAAGAGGAGGAGTCTGCTCGCGCGTTACTTGTTGTTACATCCCGATTTTTTGGGTTACGTAATTTGTGCACAAAGCCTTTTTGCCAAACGACCATTTCGGCAAAACTGCATTTTCGGTCTAGACCAAATGATACAACTAGCAATGACAGCGGTGGCAGGGGGTCCGTAGCGTAGTTGGCTACACGTTCGCCTTATAAGCGAATGATCATGGGTTCGATTCCCAGCCCCTCCACCAAACCCCCGTCAGTCGCCGGATCCGCAGCCCATACGGTGGCGTTTGGGGTACGCGCCTTACCGTCACGGCTGCTTGATGACGACTGACAACTTGTTCTTCTGGGAGGCATTCCTCCAACGTCACCCGGATTAAAATGGCATCCAAACAATGCAACGATCATTCGATACTTGGCAGGGACAAACGGACACAATGGACTCACGACAAGATGAACTGGCAACGACAACAATAACGAATAATGGATATCTAAAAATAGATTCTGTATGGATTCTCTACAGCATAATACTATAGTAGATCACGGTACAGTAACGGTTAAGAACACAGAATGCCTACCAAATAAATACCAGCCCGGTGGCATCCCTATCTCACACAATAGGTTTGTTTTGCAGCCAACATTGCGCGACCGTATCCCACTGACAGTTCTGTATCCTAATGAGAATCAGATGTGATGATTGTAAACAAAACATATACTATCATGAATTTTACACTGAGATGTTGGCTACAATAACATGGCGTCGTGCCACCCACCTGATAAATACATGAATAAAAAAAATGACAGCGGCCTGATGCTAGCCAATTTTTCTGCAGCCTGGGATTTGTTTTGTCCCCTCCAATTTCCATGAATATTAAAAGGTCTCAGTTTCATTCCAATCGAATCATTAAAAACGCACCGAATATTCATCAATTTCATCGGAAAATCCGAAACAATGTTTCAAAACACAAACACGGTATCAAATTCAAACGGCGAGTTTCGTAGAAAATCACATTTTCCATATTTGTAATGCGATAGTTATGGGGTAGATCAGTGTTATCCGTTCGGCATGGGAAAAACTGGCAATTCACACCATGAATTCCATCGTAATTTAATTTTACGCTCAGCTTCTGGATGTTGGATGCACTGCCGCTACGAAACACACGTTTTGTCATACCAGCCATCATGTTTTGTTTTCCAAATAGAAAATGTTTCTTTGAAAGGTCTTGATTTCGCTAAAATACTGATAGAATATTTGAGTACGCGTGCAGGAATTATTATTTCTATAGATATGAATTCATTCAAATCTTAAAATGTAATAAATTTTACCCTTACGACAGTCATCACATCCACGCTCCTTCAGCATGGTCTTGTCTTGCTTTGTAGCGCCTGGCTTATGGAAAACACATTTCAGGAAAGGATGGGACTCAACTTTAAATGAGTAAATACTTTGCCCCTCCCCGTTATTATTGACATCGTGAAAAACATTGGAAAATGAGCAACACAAACTCTGTCACCGTTAGGTGGATTGCTTGATTTTTCGCTTCTTGCTCTCATTCACCGAAAAATTCCGGACAAAGCTGGAAAACATCTAAATTACATCGAATTGGGATGCTGCTGTATGTTTTGCCACCTTTGGGAGACGGTGCGCGTGTGGTGCCCAAGTTCCGCGCATACCATCTTCCTCATTACCTTGTGTGGCGGTGGCGATGATTGTAAAATGTGGAAATTTTCATTCAGAATTCTCCGTATGTGTGGCAGTATTTGGTAGCTTTTTTCGCTACCATTTTCGCTACGGTTGTTTAGAGAAAAGGCACGCTCTTTCAGCACGGTGCGACTGTAATTTGTATATTATTTGAATGTAGAAACGATTATTTTCTACTGTTACATGTTTGTTAATGACTTTTTTCAGCACGAAGCATGAAAAGTGGTGGTAATGAACTGGGTTTCATTATTTGGGTACCGAAAGGGGAGATTGTTTCTCATGGGATACCAGTCATATTGAATAAGGCACAGTTTACGTCTAGGAAAAAAAGTGTATCGCTTATGGTTCAGGGATGAAAGTTTTCATCGATTTTACAAACTTTAGCGTGCACGCGTCTACAATTTGCATGAAGTTATTTTGAGCAAGGTCGTGTCCAGCGACATTGCAGATTAAAATATTTACTTGTTAAAAGCACGGAATTTCCTGTAAAGGTACACTACCTTAAAGTTGAAATACGTTAGTTAGAGCGATGTATGGCCCCTCCTCTGATATTTATTTATTCACATTGCCTCTCTCAACTCGAACTGCACCTCGTATAGCTTGGTATATATTAAGCACTTCATACTCATTAAACCTCGAGATTTTTAGACCATGTTACCTTTTCACTATTCGTGTATCATATGGTTGGTATGGACTTGTCACCTTCTACCTTCAGTATTATCTTTTACTGGTTCCAGAAACCTGCAGTATTGTCGAATCTTACCACTGCGCTGCGGAGGAGCCCACATTGGCCCAGTGCTTCCCTTTTGCATTATGTATCAGTAGAGTGATTCAAATTTTGACTTTTTTGCCCCCCGATGCTTAAACGATTGCATTTGCCATTTTAACAATCCTCCTAAATTTTTAACAAATTTGGATGTAATTTGACTGTCCACACGTCATTTAATGTTTGTATGGAAATTACTATGAAAACTGACCCTTATGTGACAGACCGTTCCGTGAGGTGGCCCATTAACTATTTAAATATAATCAACACATTGACCACACAGCATACTTCTCAAGCTGAAGGGCAGTTGTTGTTACGAAGCGATTTCTCGTTTGGAAGCAAAGTTATGAAGAAAACAAAAATGCTCATTATTAATATTGATGTTATTCTTTTACGTGTTAAATTTAATTTCCCACGATTCAGTATTCCCTTAATAACTTTTCTTGCAAGCATCAAATCGTTTCGCAACAAAGACGACCTGTTTCTTTGTAAAATTTTCTATGTTGACGATGTACTCATATGTTTTTAAAGTTTAAAGGGAAGCGTTGGGGAACGGTTTTCCATGAAAGTTACTGTTTTCATAGTAATTTTCATACAAACTTCAAACCACGTGTGCTCACTCAAATTACATCCAAATTAGCTAAAAATTTAGGAGGATGGTAAAAAGGGAAAATGCAATCGTTTAAGCATCGGGGAACGAAAAAGTCAAAATTTGAATCACTCTAATGTATCAGCTAAGATGGCTTCAATTAAAAGGCCTAGATATGCAGGCCTTAAGTTTCCATCACCTAGCATTCTAATATTTTGGGCTCGATCATTTAGTAATTTGTCGAATAAGACATTTGACCGAATAAGTAATTTGGCCGCGCAGATCATATGCCTGGATAGGTTATTTGGCCGAACATGTCATTTGGCCAATTAGGTCATTTAAAAATTGAGAAATGAGGTGTGAAAAGTGAGACGTCTCACTGGGAAAAGTGAGTAGTGCGAAGTGGGTAGTTTAGACTACCTTCGTGGCGGGTGCCTCTTCTTTGTTTGCGTCGATAACGGTTGAAGCGGTACAAGCTCGTCGGTGTGGTTGCTGCAGGAAATTCATTCGCCACGATGGTGTCGGTAGTGGTTCAAGAGGGGGTTGATATGTGCTAAAATTTTGAAGTGAGTGAAATATCAATGTACTGAAGACACACTAAATAAAATTACAAATAATATACATTACATACAGCTTCATAGTCGTACGTCACCTGTGCGTACAACCAGATTCCGATGTAAGGGTATGCGATAAAACACGTTTTTTATTATTAAAAAAAATTAAAATTTTTCGAAACGAAACGAAATTTTAATTTTTTTTCCGCGGAATTTTGATTAAATTGGTTTTACGTACGCAATTCGGATTTCACTTTTTCAAAGTCAAATAACTGTTTTATCATATACAGATGTGCTCGACTTGCGGTTAGCGACAGCACAGTCTTATATACATACAATCAGCTCGACGAATTGAGCTATTGTCTGTGTGTCCTTGGCATATGAGAACAGCTGTTATGGTCAGTATGAGCTAAAAGCAATCATAAGTAAAGAACTTTCACCATTTTAAATGATCTTTCAACCCATTCTGGATTTTTTTTTGCAAATTTCATACGAAGATCTAGAAATGCCCACAAATCTTCAATGTACCTTACATATTGTGGAAATAGTCAACGAAGAGCTTAGCTTGATTAACTGTACACATCTTAGGTTACTTCTAATAATGATTGGCTGAGAAACAACAAATATGCTCAGCTCACCAATTAAATAATATCCTTGGGATACAAAAAAGTTATTCTTATTGTATACTAGCTTCGGAGTTTCCAATTTATGACCAATAACGCTGCTGGTCACGTCCTTACAGTCAATTTAGCCTCTTAAAAAAGGCTTCCGAGCCTCTTGAAAGGCTTCCTGAGCTTTTTGAAAGGAGGCTTCCCTGGAGCCTCTTGAAAGGCTCTGAGCCCTCTTGGAAAGGAGGCTTCCTGAGCCTCTTGAAAGGAGGCTTCTGAACCTCTTGAAAGGAGGCTTCTTGAGCCTCTTGAAAGGAGGCTTGAATCCTCTTGAAAGGAGGCTTGAGTTGAGCCTCTTGAAAGGAGGCTGAGCTCTTGAAAGGAGGCTTCTGGAGCCTCTTGAAAGGGAGGCTTGAGCCCCCTTTTGAAAGGAGGCTTCTGAGCCTCTTGAAAGGGAGGCTTTCCTGAGCCTCTTGAAGGAGGAGGCTTCTTGAAAGGAGGCTTCGAGCTTGAAAGGAGGCTTCTGAGCCTCTTGAAAGGAGGCTTCCTGAGCCTCTTGAAAGGAGGCTTCTGAGCCTCTTGAAAGGAGGCTTCCTGAGGCCTCTTGAAAGCGAGGGCTTCTGAGGCTTCCAGGCCTCTTGAAAGGGCTAGGCTTCCTGAGCCCTTGAAAGGAAGGCTCTGAGCTCTTTGGAAGAGGGCTCTGAGTTTCTTGAAAGGAGGCTTCCTGAGGCCTCTTGAAAGGAGGCCTGAGCCTCTTGAAAGGAGGCTTCCTGAGCTCTTGAAAGGAGGCTTCGAGCCTCTTGAAAGGAGGCCTGAGCCTCTTGAAAGGAGGCTTCTGAGCCTCTTGAAAGGAGGCTCTGAGCCTCTTGAAAGGAGGCTTGAGCCTTGAAAGGAGGCTTCTGAGCTCTTGAAAGGAGGCTTCTGAGCTCTTGAAAGGAGGCCTGATTTCCTTGAAAGGAGGCTTCTGGAGCTCTCTTGAAAGGAGGCTTGAGCCTCTTGAAAGGGAGGCTTCTGAGCTCTTGAAAGGAGGCTCTGAGCCTCTTGAAAGGAGGCTTCCTGAGCCTCTTGAAAGGAGGCTTCTGAGCCTCTTGAAAGGAGGCTTCTGAGCCTTCTTGAAAGGAGGCTTCCTGAGCCTCTTGAAAGGAGGCTTCCTGAGCCTTCTGAAAGGAGGCTCTGAGCCTCTTGAAAGGAGGCTTCCTGGAGCCTTGAAAGGAGGCTTCCGAGCCTCTTGAAAGGAGGCTTCCTGAGCCTCTTGAAAGGAGGCTTCTGAGCCTCTTGAAAGGAGGCTCTGAGCCTCTTGAAAGGAGGCTTCTGAGCCTTCTTGAAAGGAGGCTTCTGAGCCTCTTGAAAGGAGGCTTCTGAGCTCTCTTGGAAAGGAGGCTTCTGAGCCTCTTTGAAAGGAGGCTTCCGAGCCTCTTGAAAGGAGGCTTCCTGAGCCTCTTGAAAGGAGGCTCTGAGCCTCTGAAAGGAGGCTCTGAGCCTCTTGAAAGGAGGCTTCCTGAGCCTCTTGAAAGGAGGCCTGAGCCTCTTGAAAGGAGGCTTCTGAGCTCTTGAAAGGAGGCTTGAGCTCTTGAAAGGAGGCTTTCGAGCTTCTTGAAAGGAGGCTCTGAGCCTCTTGAAAGGAGGCTCTGAGCCTCTTGAAAGGAGGCTTCCGAGCCTCTTGAAAGGAGGCCTGAGCCTCTTGAAAGGAGGCTTGAGCTCTTGAAAGGAGGCTCTGAGCCTTTGAAAGGAGGCTTCTGAGCCTCTTGAAAGGAGGCTTCTGAGCCTCTTGGAAAGGAGGCTTCTGAGCCTCTTGAAAGGAGGCTCTGAGCTTGAAAGGAGGCTTCTGAGCCTCTTGAAAGGGAGGCTTCTGAGCCTCTTGAAAGGAGGCTCTGAGCTCTTGGAAAAGGAGGCTTCTGAGCCTCTGAAAGGAGGCTTCTGAGCCTCTTGAAAGGAGGCTTCCAGCCCCTTGAAAGGAGGCTTCTGAGCCTTCTTGAAAGGAGGCTTCTGAGCCTCTGAAAGGAGGCTTCTGGAGCTTTTGAAAGGAGGCCTGAGCCTCTTGAAAGGAGGCTTCTGGAGCCTCTTGAAAGGAGGCTTCGAGCCTCTTGAAAGGAGGCTTCCTGAGCCTCTTTGAAAGGAGGCTTCCGAGCCTTCTTGAAAGGAGGCTGCTGAGCCTCTTGAAAGGAGGCTTCTGAGCCTCTTGAAAGGAGGCTTCTGAGCCTCTTGAAAGGAGGCTTGAGCCTCTTGAAAGGAGGCTTCCTGGGCCTCTTGAAAGGAGGCTCTGGGCCTCTTGAAAGGAGGCTTCCGGGCTCTCTTGAAAGGAGGCTCTGAGCTCTTTGAAAGGAGGCTTCCAGGCTCTTGAAAGGAGGCTTCCAGGCTCTTGAAAGGAGGCGCTTCTGAGCTCTTGAAAGGGAGGCTCTGAGCCTTCTGAAAGGAGGCTTCTGAGCTCTTTGAAAGGAGGCTTCCTGAGCTCTTGAAAGGAGGCTTCTGAGCTCTTGAAAGGAGGCTTCCTGAGCCTTGAAAGGAGGCTTCCTGGAGCTCTTGAAAGGAGGCTTCTGAGCCTCTTGAAAGGAGGCTTGAGCTCTTGAAAGGAGGCCTGAGCTCTTGAAAGGAGGCTTCCGAGCTCTCTTGAAAGGAGGCTTCTGAGCCTCTTGAAAGGAGGCTTCCGAGCTCTCTTGAAAGGAGGCCTGAGCCTCTTGAAAGGAGGCTTCCTGAGCCTCTTGAAAGGAGGCTCTGAGCCTCTTGAAAGGAGGCTTCCGAGCCTCTCTTGAAAGGGAGGCCTGAGCTCTCTGAAAGGAGGCCTGAGCCTCTTGAAAGGGAGGCCTGAGCCTCTTGAAAGGAGGCTTGAGCCTCTTGAAAGGAGGCTTCTGAGCTCTTGAAAGGAGGCTTCTGAGCTCTTGAAAGGAGGCTTTGAGCTCTTGAAAGGAGGCTCTGAGCTCTTGAAAGGAGGCTCTGAGCCTCTTGGAAAGGAGGCTTCTGAGCCTTCTTGAAAGGAGGCTTCTGAGCCTCTTGAAAGGAGGCTTGAGCCTTCTTGAAAGGAGGCTCTGGAGCTCTTGAAAGGAGGCTTCCTGAGCTCTTGAAAGGAGGCCTGAGCCTTCTTGAAAGGAGGCTTCCTGAGCCTCTTGAAAGGAGGCTTCTGAGCTCTCTTGAAAGGAGGCTTCTGAGCTCTTGAAAGGAGGCTCTGAGCCTCTTGAAAGGAGGCTTCCTGAGCTCTTGAAAGGAGGCTTCTGAGCCTCTTGAAAGGGAGGCTTCTGAGCCTCTTGAAAGGAGGCTCTGAGTTTTCTTGAAAGGAGGCTTCTGAGCCTCTTGAAAGGAGGCTCTGAGCCTCTTGAAAGGAGGCTTCTGAGCTCTTGAAAGGAGGCTGAGCCTCTTGAAAGGAGGCTTGAGCCTGAAAGGAGGCTTCCTGAGCTCTTGAAAGGAGGCTTGGAGCCTCTTGAAAGGAGGCTTCTGAGCCTCTTGAAAGGAGGCTTGGAGCTCTTGAAAGGAGGCTTCCTGAGCCTCTTGAAAGGAGGCTTCTGAGAGGCTTGAGCCTCTTGAAGGAGCTTCTGAGCTCTTGGAAAGGAGGCTCTGATTTCTTGAAAGGAGGCTTCTGAGCCTCTTGAAAGGAGGCTTGAGCTCTTGAAAGGAGGCTTCTGAGCCTTCTTGAAAGGAGGCTCTGAGCTCTTGAAAGGAGGCTTCTGAGCCTCTTGAAAGGAGGCTTCCTGAGCTCTCTTGAAAGGGAGGCTTGAGCCTCTTGAAAGGAGGCTTCTGAGCCTCTTGAAAGGAGGCTTCTGGAGCTCTTGAAAGGGAGGCTTCTGAGCCTCTTGAAAGGAGGCTTCCTGAGCTCTCTTGAAAGGAGGCTCTGAGCTCTTGAAAGGAGGCTTCTGAGCCTCTTGAAAGGAGGCTTCTGGAGCCTCTTGAAAGGAGGCTTCCTGAGCCTCTTGAAAGGAGGCTTCTGAGCCTTCTTGAAAGGAGGCTTCTGAGCTCTTGAAAGGAGGCTTCTGAGCTCTCTTGAAAGGAGGCTTCTGAGCTCTTGAAAGGAGGCTTCCTGAGCCTCTTGGAAAGGAGGCTTCTGAGCCTCTTGGAAAGGAGGCTTCTGAGCCTCTTGAAAGGAGGCCTGAGCTCTCTTGAAAGGAGGCTTCTGGAGCTCTTGAAAGGAGGCTTCCGAGCCTCTTGAAAGGAGGCTTCCTGAGCTCTTGAAAGGAGGCTTCTGAGCCTCTTGAAAGGAGGCTTCTGAGCCTCTTGAAAGGAGGCCTGAGCCTCTTGAAAGGGAGGGAGCTCTGAAAGGAGGCCTGAGCTCTTGAAAGGAGGCTTCTGAGCCTCTTGGAAAGGAGGCTTCTGAGCCTCTTGAAAGGAGGCTTCTGAGCCTCTTGAAAGGAGGCTTCTGAGCTCTTGAAAGGAGGCTTGAGCTCTTGAAAGGAGGCTTCTGAGCCTTTCTTGAAAGGAGGCTTCTTGAAGAGAGTTTGAGCTCTTGAAAGGAGGCTTCTGAGCCTCTTGAAAGGAGGCTTGGAGCCTCTTGAAAGGAGGCTTCTGAGCCTCTTGAAAGGAGGCTTCTGAGCTCTCTTGAAAGGAGGCTTCCTGAGCCTCTTGAAAGGAGGCCTGGAGCCTCTTGAAAGGAGGCTTCCTGAGCCTCTTGAAAGGAGGCTTCCTGAGCTCTCTTGAAAGGAGGCTCTGAGCCTCTTGGAAAGGAGGCTCTGAGCCTCTTGAAAGGAGGCTTCTGAGCTCTTGAAAGGAGGCTTCCTGAGCCTCTTGAAAGGAGGCTTCCTGAGCTCTTGAAAGGAGGCTTCCTGAGCCTCTTGAAAGGAGGCTCTGAGCCTCTTGAAAGGAGGCTTGAGCTCTTGAAAGGAGGCTTCCTGAGCCTCTTGAAAGGAGGCTTGAGCCTCTTGAAAGGAGGCTTCTGAGCCTCTTGAAAGGAGGCTCTGAGCCTCTTGAAAGGAGGCTTGAGCTCTCTTGAAAGGAGGCTTCTGAGCCTCTTGAAAGGAGGCTCTGAGCCTCTTGAAAGGAGGCTCTGGAGCTCTCTTGAAAGGAGGCTTCTGAGCCTCTTTGAAAGGAGGCTTTCCTGAGCTCTTGAAAGGAGGCTTCCTGAGCTCTTTGAAAGGAGGCTTCTGGAGCCTCTTGAAAGGAGGCTTCCTGAGCCTCTTGAAAGGAGGCTTTGAGCTCTTGAAAGGAGGCTTCTGAGCCTCTTGAAAGGAGGCTTCTGGAGCCTCTTGAAAGGAGGCTCTGAGCTCTTGAAAGGAGGCTTCTGAGCCTTCTTGAAAGGAGGCTTCTGAGCCTCTGAAAGGGAGGCTTCTGAGCTCTTGAAAGGAGGCTTGAGCTCTTGAAAGGAGGCTTCTGAGCCTCTTGAAAGGGAGGCTTCTGGAGCCTCTTGAAAGGGAGGCTTGAGCCTCTTGAAAGGAGGCTTCTGAGCCTCTCAGAAAGGAGGCTTCGAGCTTCCTGCAGCATCTGGAAAGCTCTTCTGAAAGGAGGCTTCTGAGCCTCTTGAAAGGAGGCTTCTGAGCCTCTTGAAAGAAGGCTTCTGGAGCCTCTTGAAAGGAGGCTCTGAGCCTCTTGAAAGGAGGCTTCCTGAGCCTCTTGAAAAAGGCCTGAGCCTCTTGAAAGGAGGCTCTGGAGCATCTTGAAAGCTCTCTTGAAAGGAGGCTTCTGAGCCTTCTTGAAAGGAGGCTTCCTGAGCCTCTTGAAAGGAGGCTCTGAGCTCTTGGAAAGGAGGCTTCTGAGCCTCTTGAAAGGAGGCCTGAGCCTCTTGAAAGGAGGCTCTGAGCTCTTGAAAGGAGGCTTCTGAGCCTCTTGAAAGGAGGCTCTGAGCTCTTGAAAGGAGGCTTCTGAGCCTCTTGAAAGGAGGCTTCCTGAGTTTCTTGAAAGGAGGCTTCTGAGCCTCTTGAAAGGGAGGCTCTGAGCCTCTTGAAAGGAGGCTTCTGAGCCTCTTGAAAGGAGGCTCTGAGTTTCTTGAAAGGAGGCTTCTGAGCCTCTTGAAAGGAGGCTCTGAGCCTCTTGAAAGGAGGCTTCTGAGCTCTTGAAAGGAGGCTTCTGAGCCTCTTGAAAGGAGGCTTCTGAGCCCTCTTGAAAGGAGGCTTCTGAGCCTCTTGAAAGGAGGCTTCTGAGCCTCTTGAAAGGAGGCTTCCTGGAGCCTCTTGAAAGGAGGCTTCCGGAGCCTCTTGAAAGGAGGCTTCCAGGCCTCTTGAAAGGAGGCTTCCTGAGCCTCTTGAAAGGAGGCTTCCGAGCCTCTTGAAAGGAGGCTTCTGAGCCTCTTGAAAGGAGGCCTGAGCCTCTTGAAAGGAGGCTTCTGAGCCTCTTGAAAGGAGGCTCTGAGCCTCTTGAAAGGAGGCTTCCTGAGCTCTTGAAAGGAGGCCTGAGCCTCTTGAAAGGAGGCCTGAGCCTCTTGAAAGGAGGCTTCTGAGCTCTTGAAAGAGGCTTGAGCCCTGAAAGGAGGCTCTGGAGCTTCTGAAGGAGGCCTTGAGCTCTTGAAAGGAGGCTTCTGAGCCTCTTGAAAGGAGGCTTCTGAGCTCTTGAAAGGAGGCTTCCTGAGCCTCTTGAAAGGAGGCTTCTGAGCCTCTTGAAAGGAGGCTTCCTGAGCCTCTTGAAAGGAGGCTTCCTGAGCCTCTTGAAAGGAGGCTTCTGAGCCTCTTGAAAGGAGGCTTCCGAGCCTCTTGAAAGGGAGGCTTCTGAGCCTCTTGAAAGGAGGCTTCCTGAGCCTCTTGAAAGGAGGCTTCTGAGCCTCTTGAAAGGAGGCTTCTGAGCCTCTTGAAAGGAGGCTTCTGAGCCTTTCTTGGAAAGGAGGCTTCCTGAGCCTCTTGAAAGGAGGCTTCTGAGCCTCTTGAAAGGAGGCTTCCGAGCCTCTTGAAAGGAGGCCTGAGCCTCTTGAAAGGAGGCTTGAGCCTCTTGAAAGGAGGCCTGAGCCTCTTGAAAGGAGGCTTCCGGAGCTCTCTGAAGGGCTTGAAAGGAGGCTATGAGCTCTTGAAAGGAGGCTTCTGAGCCTCTTGAAAGGAGGCTGGAGCCTCTTGAAAGGAGGCTTAAGGAGCCTCTTGAAAGGAGGCTGGCGAGCCTCTGGAAAGGAGGCTGGAGCCTCTTGAAAGGAGGCTTCCTGAGCTCTTGAAAGGAGGCTATGAGCCTCTTGAAAGGAGGCTTCCTGAGCCTCTTGAAAGGAGGCTCTGAGCCTCTTGAAAGGAGGCTTCCGAGCCTCTTGAAAGGAGGCTCTGAGCCTCTTGAAAGGAGGCTTCTGAGCCTCTTGAAAGGAGGCTCTGAGCCTCTTGAAAGGAGGCTCTGAGCCTTCTTGAAAGGAGGCTTCTGAGCTCTTGAAAGGAGGCTCTGAGCCTCTTGAAAGGAGGCTTCTGAGCCTCTTGAAAGGAGGCTTCCTGAGCCTCTTGAAAGGGAGGCTCTGAGCCTCTTGAAAGGAGGCTTCCTGAGCCTCTTGAAAGGAGGCTTCTGAGCCTCTTGAAAGGAGGCTTCCTGAGCCTCTTGAAAGGAGGCTTCTGAGCCTCTTGAAAGGAGGCTCTGAGCCTCTTGAAAGGAGGCTTCTGAGCCTCTTGAAAGGAGGCCTGAGCCTCTTGAAAGGAGGCTTCCTGGAGCTCTCTTGAAAGGAGGCTTGAGCCTCTTGAAAGGAGGCTCTGAGCCTCTTGAAAGGAGGCCTGAGCCTCTTGCTTGAAAGGAGGCTTCCTGAGCCTCTTGAAAGGAGGCTCTGGAGCTCTTGAAAGGAGGCTTCTGAGGCCTCTTGAAAGGAGGCTTCCTGAGCCTCTTGAAAGGGGAGGCTTCTGAGCCTCTTGAAAGGAGGCTTCTGAGCCTCTTGAAAGGAGGCTCTGAGCCTCTTGAAAGGAGGCCTGAGCCTCTTGAAAGAAGGCTTCCGAGCCTTTTGAAAGGAGGCTTCCGAGCCTCTTGAAAGGAGGCTTCCGAGCCTCTTGAAAGGAGGCTTCCGAGCCTCTTGAAAAAAGGCTTTTGAGCCTTTTGAAAGGATGCTTTTGAGCCTTTTGAAAGGATGCGTTTGAGTCTCTTGAAAGGAGGCTTCCGACGAGCCTCTTGGAAAGGGGAGGCCTGAGGCTTCTGAAGGAGGCCCTCTTGGAAAGGAGGCTTCTGAGCTCTTGAAAGGAGGCTTGAGCCTCTTGAAAGGAGGCTTCCTGAGCCTCTTGAAAGGAGGCTGGCTGAGCCTCTTGAAAGGAGGCTTCCTGAGCCTCTTGAAAGGAGGCTTCTGAGCCTCTTGAAAGGAGGCTTCTGAGCCTCTTGAAAGGAGGCTTCCGAGAGCCTCTTGAAAGGAGGCTTCTGAGCTCTCTTGAAAGGAGGCTTCCTGAGCTCTTGAAAGGAGGCTCTGAGCCTCTTGAAAGGAGGCTTCTGAGCTCTTGAAAGGAGGCTTCCTGGAGCCTCTTGAAAGCAGGAGGCTTCTGAGCCTCTTGAAAGGAGGCTTCTGAGGCCTCTTGAAAGGAGGCTTGAGCCTCTTGAAAGGAGGCTTCTGAGCCTCTTGAAAGGGAGGCTTCTGAGCCTCTTGAAAGGAGGCTCTGAGCCTTGAAAGGAGGCTTCTGAGCCTTGAAAGGGAGGCTTCTGAGCCTCTTGAAAGGAGGCTTCTGAGCTCTTGAAAGGAGGCTTCTGAGCTCTTGAAAGGAGGCTCTGGAGCCTCTTGAAAGGAGGCTTCTGAGCCTCTTGAAAGGAGGCTTCTGAGCCTCTTGAAAGGAGGCTCTGAGCCTCTTGAAAGGAGGCTCTGAGCCTCTTGAAAGGAGGCTTCCTGAGCCTCTTGAAAGGAGGCTTCTGAGCTCTTGAAAGGAGGCTTCTGAGCCTCTTGAAAGGAGGCTGAGCCTCTTGAAAGGAGGCTTCTGAGCCTCTTGAAAGGAGGCTTCTGGAGCTCTTGAAAGGAGGCTTCTGAGCCTCTTGAAAGGAGGCTTCTGAGCTCTTGAAAGGAGGCTTCTGAGCCTCTTGAAAGGAGGCTCTGAGCCTCTTGAAAGGGAGGCTTCCTGAGCCTCTTGAAAGGAGGCTTCTGAGCCTCTTGAAGGAGGCTTCTGAGCCTCTTGAAAGGAGGCTTCTGAGCCTCTGAAAGGAGGCTTCCAGGCCTCTTGAAAGGAGGCTTCTGGAGCCTCTTGAAAGGAGGCTGAGCCTCTTGAAAGGAGGCTTCTGAGCCTCTTGAAAGGAGGCTCTGAGCCTCTTGAAAGGAGGCTTTGGAGCCTCTTGAAAGGAGGCTCTGAGCCTCTTGAAAGGAGGCTCTGAGCCTCTTGAAAGGAGGCTTCGAGCCTCTTGAAAGGAGGCTTCTGAGCCTCTTGAGCTGAAAGGAGGCTTCCGGAGCTCTCTGAAAGGAGGCTTCTGAGCCTCTTGAAAGGAGGCTTCCGAGGCCTCTTGAAAGGAGGCCTGAGCTCTCTTGAAAGGAGGCTTCCGAGCCTCTTGAAGGAGGCTGAGGCCTCTTGAAAGGAGGCTCTGAGCTCTTGAAAGGAGGCTTCTGAGCCTCTTGAAAGGAGGCTCTGAGGCCTCTTGAAAGGAGGCTTCCAGGCCTCTTGAAAGGAGGCTTCTGAGCCTCTTGAAAGGAGGCTTCTGAGCCTCTTGAAAGGAGGCTTCTGAGCCTCTTGAAAGGAGGCTTCTGAGCTCTTGAAAGGAGGCTTCGGAGCTCTTGAAAGGAGGCTTCTGAGCCTCTTGAAAGGAGGCTTCTGAGCCTCTTGAAGGAGGCTTCTGAGCCTCTTGAAAGGAGGCTTCTGAGCTCTTGAAAGGAGGCTCTGAGCCTCTTGAAAGGAGGCTTCAGGCCTCTTGAAAGGGAGGCTTCTGAGCTCTTGAAAGGAGGCTTCTGAGCCTTCTTGAAAGGAGGCTGGGGAGCCTCTTGAAAGGGGAGGAGGCCTGAGCCTTGAAAGGAGGCTTCTGAGCCTCTTGAAAGGAGGCTCTGAGCCTCTTGAAAGGAGGCTTCTGAGCCTCTTGAAAGGAGGCTCTGAGCCTCTTGAAAGGAGGCTTCCAGCCTCTTGAAAGGAGGCCTGAGCCCTTGAGGAGGCCTGAGCCTCTTGGAAAGGAGACTCTGAGCTCTCTGAAAGGAGGCTTCCTGAGCCTCTTGAAAGGAGGCTTCTGAGCCTCTTGAAAGGAGGCTTCTGAGGCCTCTTGAAAGGGAGGCTCTGAGCCTCTTGAAAGGAGGCTTCTGAGCCTTCTTGAAAGGAGGCTTCCGAGCTCTTGAAGGAGGCTGAGCTCTTGAAAGGAGGCTTCCTGAGCCTCTTGAAAGGAGGCTTCTGAGCCTCTTGAAAGGAGGCTTGAGCCTCTTGAAAGGAGGCTTCTGAGCCTCTTGAAAGGAGGCTCTGAGCCTCTTGAAAGGAGGCTTCTGAGCCTTCTGAAAGGGAGGCTTCTGGAGCCTCTTGAAAGGAGGCTTCTGAGCCTCTTGAAAGGAGGCTTTGAGCTCTTGAAAGGAGGCTTCCGAGCCTCTTGAAAGGAGGCCTGAGCCTCTTGAAAGGAGGCTTCGAGCCTCTTGAAAGGAGGCTTCCGAGCCTCTTGAAAGGAGGCTTCCGAGCCTCTTGAAAGGAGGCTTCCGAGCCTCTTGAAAGGAGGCTTCCGAGCCTCTTGAAAGGAGGCTTCCGAGCCTCTTGAAAGGAGGCTTCCGAGGCTTTCGAGAGGGCTTCGAGGCTCTTGAAAGAGGCGGAATTTCGTTTCGAACCACCAGAAACGAAATTTTTCGAAATACCGCATATGCTTATTCCGCTGCACCTTTAGAATTTTGGCCTTCGGAAATTCCTATAGAATTTCCATATAAATTGTTTTAAAAATTCCTTCCGGATGCAATTTGTTGGGATATTTCTTCAGGAATTCTCCTAATGAATTCTTCAGAAACTCTTCCGGAAATTCCTGTAGTATATCCTGCAAATTCTTTAAGTATTTCGTTTTGAAAATCTCGTAAGGTTCTCTATCGAAAATTTGAATATTTGAAAAGGGCGTAATAGCCAAAATTTATTCTATCTGATTCTTCGTCTACATATAAAGCTTTATATGTGGACGAAGATCAGAAGGAATATTTTTTGGCTGTTACGCCCTTTTCAAATGTTGGTTTAAAAATTACGTCAATTGGGCTAAACTTATGTTGATTTGTTTTAATCAAATCAACATAAGTCTAGCCCAATTGACGTATTTTTTTACGAATCTATAATTAACCAGCAAACCTATTCGACTACTGCAATGTGAAAAAAGACTTACACGTAATTTTTGAAGAATTTATGAAATCATTTTTGTTTTGACACGGTGCTTAACCCCTCCATAATAGGTCGATTTACACTACTGAACAAATCCTGCATTTTGCTAAAAGTTGCCTCGGATTTTCTTTTTGATTTTTTGTAGGAGTTCCTTCTAAAATGGCATAAATATGTTTTGGCACATGGATAGGAACAACAATCAGTGAACGTAGGTAGAATACATTTTCAATTGTATGGTGTAATTGATACATTTTTACAAAGTTATGGATCCTCAAGGCCTCAACTCGCATAGATAATTTTTTTCTTTTGAGAAGGTTTCACTGAGCCAAGTATCGAGGAAAGCGGACCATGTGACAATTTTAGATTTCAAATTAGGAGCTGCCTTCGAAATTTCTCGAGGAATTCTTTCGGAAATTTCTAAACAAATTCTTTCGGAAGCCTCTCCAGAATTTATCATAACTGGCGGGAAATCTGTTTTTTTTTAGAACAGCTATGGCGCATATATTGATATGTCAGGAAAAATATTCAATTTGGTAACCACGTGACCCATCCAACGATCAAAAAAATGAGATGCAAATTTCTTTGTGATTTAAATGAAAACGTGCCTTCGCTTAGATAGCTTTAAGCGAATATTGTTTTATTTTTTTTCCATTTGCTGTTCTTTTCAGCCAAATAATAGGACGTCCTTTCATCTGGCAAAAAGCAAGTGTTCCATTGGATAGTCACCGATAGGGAGCTCCGAATGAATGATGCCACGCTTTTGAAGTTTATCTGAAAATCATAGAAAAATCGAGAATAATTTAAAATAATAAATTGCAATTGACGATTGTCTTTATAATGATGTTCGTCAAAGGTGACATAAGTTGAGGATGACCCCTAGCAGAAATCATAGCCCGTCTAGTGAGTGGGACTTCTAGTAAACAATCAATTTAGGCAGAAACCGACTACTCATCGCACTGCTGAAGTCACGTAGTTCAGAAAACATTGAACCACAGAGCTTCAGAAGTCACATCAGAAAGAACATTTACGCATCATGGATGAGAATCATTCCGTAATTTGTACCACGCTGCCGATTCCGTTTGTTGAAGCTGATTGCACAATATTCGATCTCTTGAACCCACAGTCTGGATGATAAAATCCTTCCGAAAGTAATTTGTTTACCAGTGAGTCTGGTTCAACTGCGAAATCTGCTGATCTGTGAACTCGTCACATTATTCGTACGCACTCTGCACAAAACAGATAACGCATTCAAACCGTTAGATCTCGGCCAATCAAACCATGATGGCAATGGAACCACTGCCTGACACAGAAAGTTTACCAAAGAGAGCTAGTGTGGCACCGACATGTTTGTTTTCAAATGCGAACTGCTTTCGTGACTTAATCAGTTTGGTTCGCCTGGTTCGGACTGTCGGCTGCCGGAACACGCACGATGAACGAAGTGAGTGCAGCACGTGAGTGTCGGTCCATAAGGCAGGCAGGAGATAGTTGCGAACCGTACGCAAACCTATTTGTGTTTGTTTTGGGTGCGTTCCTTCCGGCCCAGGTAGCAAACCTCTAGTTTGGATGCCGGAAGCGTTGTTCATCGAGTTGGTCCGAAAACTGGGTGGAATTAGCATAGACGATGGGAAAGCTTTCAATTCCAGTGTAGGTACTGCTTTGACTTTTTCTCGAAACTATCGTTCGACGTTTAAATTCGTATTGTAGGGCCAAACATCAATTGTTGCGGTTTTGAAAGACTTCTTTTATTGTAAAAACTGACAATCAAATTATGTTTTCAAATACCAGAAGCTCTAGCGTAGCATATATGTTTATAGATGTGAAATGTACGAAGAACGGAAGACAGCTTTTTCAATGAAAATGACCCTACACACAGGCCGAAATGTCGGGCAATTCAAATATACACCCGTTTGAATATATCTCAGACTGAAAATGTCAGAAAAATAAGAACAAATGCCATAGTCGGTCTTTAATCAACCAATGAATGAAGACAGTTCACATCATGGTAAGCCAACAGCAGTTTAATCCAAGGATATTATTGATCATTTAGTAATTTTACTCAGTATGATAGTTTGTCAATAACTTATTCCAGAGGCTGAATTTGGAAATGTGTTGTATGGTGGATTTCTAGTGAGAAGGTTTTTGTAACTCTGCTTAATGATTCGTTGTTTGAATTCCACTATTAACGAAGTTAAAGCGCTAGTTGATTTAACTTAAACTAAATGCATTGGTGTAACAAGACCCGATGTCTAGGGGGGCTAAGCCCACATTTTACCACGTCATTATATAATCTTAGTGGTTATGTGATAAATCCGGTCCAACCACCAAAGGCAATTGCGGATCACAACAACGACTCGAATAGATAGCATATGGTTATTTTTTTTTATTTATTTCATCTTTGGTTTAAAACCACACAGGCTACAGTATCTAAATCCTATTTTTGAAGACAAGCTTACTAACATTATAATCAAACATATCACATACATCGTTAAACAATCAACATCTGTCAAGTGGTTTGTTGTAACCGTAAGCAGTGCGGTGCGCCGGGGTCCAAAGCAATTGGAGATTGCGTAATCGGCGACTAGGTGCGTGGAAGTTAATTTCCCGGAGCACGCTACTGCAGTCCATGTTATCATGGATCATGTCAAAAATAAAAAGTCGTAAAGTAATGATTCTGCATTTGGTGGCATTGGCTTGCATTCCTTTTATCTGACACCACGATGATAAGCGCACAATGTCGGCTTGAAGTGCACAGCAATCTAAAGCTGACTTCACGACTCGGTAAATTTTCAGGTCATCCGCAAAAAGCAGCTTGCACGGGTGTAGCTGATCGCAAACGTTGTTGATAAATAGCGCAAAAATTAAAGGTGACTCCCTTGTGGAACGCCAGACGGAATCTCGAATTCATCGGAAGTGGCGTCACGAACCTTGACGAAGGCTTTTCTTGAAGTCAAGTACGAATGAATCCAGTTGACGATCCACGACGGTAGACCAAGACGGTTCAGTTTCAAAATAGCAAGATCATGCGGAACTGTGCTATCGAACTGTGGAGCAAATGCTTTCGAAAAGTCAATATAACACAGCATCTACTTGTTGCCGCTTCTCGATGCATCCAATAGCACTATTGGTGAAGCTCATCAAATTAGAGACCGTCGAACGTTTTTGCATGAATCCATGCTGGAATTCTGATATAACGGATTTAACGGCTGGATAAAGCTTGTCATGCAACAGTCTTTCGAGTACTTTGGCCAAACAGTTCAGGATCGAAATGGGTCGCTAATTTTCCACGCTATGTATGTTGCCGGATTTGAAGATCGGTGTAATTGATGTGTGTTTCTATACTCGCAAAAGGTCAGATGGCATTCCGAATAACGTCTTCTAAGGTAATCATAATTTTTCCGCCGACAACACTTCTGCAAATCTCTTTGCTGAGTTCTTTCACCGCCACAACAATATTTAGATGAGTTACGAAGCTTCAACATCCATCACTGTTCGAACGAATCATGTACATTTACATTAAATATCATGCACATAATTGGAGCATGATAAACAATAGAAATTTACATTTCATTTTATCTTTAAATCACTTATCATCTGTTGTTTTAAATTTAAATGTTCTATTTTATGCCATAAATAAAAAAAATCGGTTAACATGAGAATTGAACTCAGGTCCGCAGAGTGATAGCCCGTTCTGATACCACTCAACCGTCTTCACTTCTTGTAACCAATGTTGTCTAAAGAGTAACAGGTTCTGAGTTATGGCGATTCAAACATACAGTATCGAACCCGTCGTGATCGGGTTCTGGCTAGGTAATGTAAATTTACATGCTCTAAGTAGGCGCATGCGCATCGTCAAGGGGGAATATCTGCCTGGATGAAGTGCAAGAATTTGAAGTTTTTCCATCGATTTTCCATCGACGCCTGATGAAGTACACCGATGAAATGCAGCATCATGGATGCTGTTTTTCAGTCGTAATGAAAAATCTTCACTTTGGTATGACGATGGTAAAAATCGAATGTTTCCCGCTGCATTTGCAGCTGCCTTGATGGAATTGTTTGTTTTGTTTACATTCTACCGAGATCGTCGCAAGCGTGGCCATCTATAGTTTCGGTTCACATAATATCATGTAAACTTTATTGTTTATAAATGAATTTTCAGAGTGAATAAAGTATTGTTTTCAATAAAGTGTAGTAATAATTGTGAGGTGATGTATTTATACGGTTTAATTCATGCTCTGTTTATGTGCATGATTTTCAACGCGTTATTACATTGAGAAAACGATTACATGATCTGCATTTACATTTGTTTTATTGATTACATTACCAGTAAAAGTCAATTTTTTTGCTGTGCACAAAAGACCAGAACGATGAAGGGTTCTTTTTGAGGTTCCGTTGCATTCGTTCAATGTACTCACGGAAACGAACTTCATGCACGCTGTTATTCTCAGCTTCCGCAAGTTTAACAGCATACTTATTCTCAGTTGTCCTGGAACGAAAATAACGTTTACGGGCCTTGCGTAGACGGTTCCGTAGTCTGCGCAGCTGCGGGTTCCACCATGGTTGTTGGCATTTTGTAGACAATCTTCGGGGTTTCAGCAGGACATTGTCACGAATTACTTGGTGAACATTGTCATAAAAAACAGTCACAGCATCATCCACCGTTTCGAGGTTTGATAAACACGTCCAGTCCAATGCAGTTAATCTAGCGTTGATTACATCAAAGTCACATCGTGCGAAGTTATATTCGTTCCGTGCAGCTGAATTCGACTGCGGGAGTTGCAAGTCTTCAGAGGAACATTCGAGCGTCAAAACAAATGGCTTGTGGTAAGGATCGACTTTCAAAATGGCAGCAGGTGATTCAAACAGTTCAATTCGATCAGAATCACTGACAAAAACTAAATCGAGAAGCCTACCATTCGCATTAACCAAATCATTGATTTGCTGCAATCCTGTGGCTAGTAAAGACTCAACTACTGCAAGTTATTGTTCCGACGAGGCGTTGAGAGGCAGAAACTCATGGCTAGTGCATCTAAATGTAGTAGCGCTCGGCTTTGCCCTGCACACTCAAAAAACAATATGTGATGGATCGTCGTCAGGTTCACGTCACATTCACCGAGGCAGTGAATGTAATTCCATTCTATCTATCTCAAATGAAAAACTTAAATACAACTGCAGGAACTCCGACGGGAATGCTCCAGGAGTTCCAACGGGAATGTTCCAGGGATGTAGAAGCAAATAGTCGAAATATTTCGAAGCAATCTGGCGTATAATCCTGACGCAAATCGTAAAGAATCTTTCTGTGATTTCAAAGGGAATCCTCCAGGGATGTTGAAGCAAATCTTTAAGGGATTCCGGAGCAAATTTTCGAGGGATTCCATTGAATTCCATCGAATCATCGAAGGATTTCGAAGCAAACTGTTTATGTATTCAGAAGCAAATTGTCGAATGATTCCGAGGCAATTCCTCGAGGGATTCCGAGGCAAATTGTCGAGAGATTCCAAGTTAAATATTCAAGGGATTTCGAAGCAATCCGTTGAAGTATTCCGAAGCAAATCTCCGAATGATTGCGAAACAAATCTTCGAACGACTCTGGAGGAATTCCGAAGAAAATCAACGCGAGATTCGGAAGCAAATCCTCCATGGATTATGAAGTAAATTTTCTAGATTCCCAAGAGTATCCCTTAACGAAACCAAAAGGAATCTAGTGAGAATACTTCTGGATTCCGGTTGGAATACTTCGATAATTCTGGAACGAATTCATCAGAGATTCGAATGAGATATTTTTTAAAGGATTCTGATGGGAATTCCTCTCGGATTTTGATGAGAATCCTTCTCGAATGCTGATGGGAATGGTGGAGAGTATCATGATTTTAGGCAAGCGGAAGACTGCTGATAAACTGTCTCTCTAGTCCATGATGCTTGACTACATGTCTTTGACTGCTGGTGAAGTACCACGATTGCTTTGATTGATATTTTGGCTCTCCGTTGTTGTTCATACCAAGATTACTTTGATGCTTTCAAATAAATAAGATTTTTGCCTTTTCATAATGAATCGCCCACCTTGAGCGTGCTTACAGCGGCACACTAGGAGTTAACTTTCGGAAATCAGTATGGCGAAAAGCATCTAAGGTTTAATTTCTCGAAAATAAGGCCGATACAAATATTTAAAAACTCACCCCCTTATGTCTCCCCCCCCCCCCCCCCCGCACTGGATTTTTTCTCCAAAAAATTATATTTTGAGGGGGCAACAACAAAAAATCGGGTAATTTTGAGGATTTTCAAAACATTTTTTAACATTTTTTGCCTTCTTTGTCTTCTTTGTCTTCTTTTGTCTTCTTTGTTTGCTTTTCCTTCTTTTTCTTCGTTGTCTTCTTTATCTTCTTCTTCTTTGTCTTATTTGTCTTCTTTGCCTTCTTTGTTTTCTTTGTTTTCTTTGTCTTCTTTGTCTTTTTTGTTTTCTTTGTCTTCTTTGTCTTCTTTGATTTTTTTGTCTTCTTTGTCTTCTTTGTCTTCTTTGTCTTCTTTGTCTTCTTTGTCTTCTTTGTCTTCTTTGTCTTCTTTGTCTTCTTTGTCTTCTTTGTCTTCTTTGTCTTCTTTGTCTTCTTTGTCTTCTTTGTCTTCTTTGTCTTCTTTGTCTTCTTTGTCTTCTTTGTCTTCTTTGTCTTCTTTGTCTTCTTTGTCTTCTTTGTCTTCTTTGTCTTCTTTGTCTTCTTTGTCTTCTTTGTCTTCTTTGTCTTCTTTGTCTTCTTTGTTTTCTTTGTCTTCTTTGTCTTCTTTGTCTTCTTTGACGGTGCTTGATTTTTGTTGCAAGCACATTTTCCTGCTTTTCAAAAAAACAACAATGTAAGTACGAAAATTCTCATCCCAATAGATTACTTATTGTTGTGTTGATGGTGCCTGATGGAACGTGTTGGCGTAATAACACTTCCGTTGAAAGCTTGCTTTTTCGTTCCATTATTGCTTCACGCTGGCATTCCAGGTTCCTATATCCTGCCGTACCTGCAAGTCAGACTTGTCAGTCGACGAGGTTGCACCTGGTAAGGATCAAACATTAGTGAAGGTGCTTTCAAGCCTTTTAATTGCAGCCGCTTCCATATCTATCGCAAGCCAGCCATCCATCTCAACGCCCAAGTCAGGCACATCAGCCAAGTAGAACTTGTGAAGTTTTACTCCATGTGGCCTCCATCAGTGCTTCTCAATAGGAAAATTTGATTTGCTGCTCACCATGACGAAAATCCGTTGCTAGAATTTTAAAACTCGTTCTTTTATCGGGGGGTTTTTGGTTCATGCGCTTTTTCGGTATCTCGATAGCAGTCGGTTTCAGAATGGCCGGTCGTTTCCTCTGATTGATAACGATATGAATTATGGAAGTGATTTATGACTTTCGATGCATTTCCTGGAACTCAGCAGCACACTATCAATAGCAATGCCTCCCTGCGCCTCCACCGCCGACGCCCCCTAATACAAGTAAACGTCCTGTCGATTGTTGACTCATGCCAAACGAGCCCGACACTGTGAAGCGCGCGAAAGGTACTTCTAGTGAATAGTGGGTTTTCATGCAGCACTTCTCGTGGGGAACGCACAATCCGTTGTAGGATTGCGAGCAGGAGCGACGAGCTCGATAACAGAAGTTAGATGAGCTTGGCTTGCATAAGAGGTAAGATACTAAAAAATAATACCGAACATTGTAATGCAAAATATTTTGAGCATATCATGCTCAGAATTTGTTATACCAAACGAATGCCTTTTAGTAATAACTGAGTATGTTTCGCCTAAGTCTTCTGTATATTAGTTTTTGATATTTTCCCTTTTATGCACATCAAGCTCATAACTGAAGAGGGTATTATTCTGCACGAGGTGGACTGTAAAAATCTCACTTAGTATTGGCAATGACTCCATATTTCATATATAAGTTACTTTGATCATGTGTGACCATTTTTGTAAAGTAAAAATCACCTAACCGCACCACCCGAATGGCGACTGTGAATCTGCTCATCAATGGAGGAAGAGTATTTTCAAAGTCAGATAACCGGAAATAGTTCGAATGGAAGCAAAATCAAAGTGCATATTTGAGCTAAGATTTGAGCCGAGAATTGCACACATAGGTGGCATCGTTGCCCGACCGTTTATCGACGACGCCGGCAGTCTGCCTCGAATGCCGAAGAGGGTACCTTCAGAAGGAAGTGCATGCAAAAATGAGAAGCCGGATTTGCGATGGGAGTCTGTCGGCATGTGCGGGTCGGTACTTTGTTTTGAAGCGAGAAATTCCTCGCGGATGGTGTCATTGTAGGTGTGGGTTGTGTTTGTGTGTACGTTTGGGGAGCTTTGATGCATGCCACGAATATCTGACACGAACGAGATGATTAGAAGCGATGTGGCGATAATGGAATGATTCAGTTATGCTGATAGGGAAAAAACATGAATCTGTTTGTTCGTTCGTTCGGTAGATACTGCCCGGATAATGTTGTTAGGTGATTAGCTCGATCACAGTGATTTTTCGAACTAAGTTGCACCGAAAAGCCAATCTTTGGACAGATCGTGGCTCACCTGAGCTCTTGCGAAATTGACACTCCGCTTTTTAAATTGCATCAACTGGTCCGTGGAAGGCCAAGGCACAAATTGCACTTCTATCGATTTTCCATTCAGATACTTTCAAAGTATCAATAAGTATTGTAGATATCGTAAGTATCATAATAATATTCACGTTCAAGTGGGGCGTGTTTCTCTTTCCTTTTTTTACAAACTAAGAGTACTGATGAGAGCTTTGGCCTATGTAAACAGAAGAAAAAGGCTCAAACAATAATGATTCAAGAATTTATTTGAAGTGAGTTATTGCGCACAGGTGAACAAATAAAGAACATCACTTGCTTGCTGGTGGGATAATAAACTCATATGTATAACACAAATATATTTTGTCATGCAGTGGCATAATGACATCATTTAATGAGTTTCTGGATTACTCAAAAATAAATAATTTGGTCAATTTATCACATAATGATATGTGACCAACAAACAAATATTATAACATTCCCTTCTGTATATCCCCCGTTATGAATCAACATTTGCAAGCTGCCTTTCATAGCATCTGCTCGAATCAATGTGATGATGTCGGTGAGTGGGGTTCGATACTTTCGCAATTTCGAACTGTGCATTCGTTGGAACAAGGGGTCTGAATCCAAATTATTTGCCAAACATATTCTAATCTACTTTTACCAGCTGCGTTTTTAATTCTTATATCTGTTTTCAAATTTGGAAAATTATGCTGTGAGTTTATAATACTATCATGCCAACGATACAAATCTGCTCCGGAAGTCATGACTGAAATTTGTCACAAATCCGAACGGACAGGTCAAGAAAAATTTCTTGGTTATCATTGAAAAGTTGTCTTTACTGCATTTGTCATAACAAAACAATAAGCTGAATATCATATTTACAACTTTACATGATGAACAATAAGTTGTAAAGTAAATAAAAATTAGAAAGGTATGCAAAATATTCAATGATTTGCTAAATATGGAATGTAAATACAGAGAACTGAGAAACGAGATTTATGAAGTAAGTATTGAGAATACAAAATTGAGCAGTAAGAATGGAGAAGTGAGAATTGAGAAATGAGAAGCAATAATTGAGAAGTGAGAATTTAGAAGTAGGAATTGAGAAGTGATGATTGAAAAATGATAATTTAGAATTAAGAATTGTGAAGTTAAAAATTAAGAAGAAAATAACTAAGAAAAAATAATTAAAAATGAGATTGAGATTCGAGAAAAGAGAAACAATAACTGAGTACTGAGAAGTGAGATTTGAGAAGCAAGAATTAAGAAGTGCAATGAGAAGTACGAACTGAATTTTGAGAACTGAGTAGTGAGAACTGAAAACTAAATAGGGAGAATTGAGAAGTGAAATTGGGAATTGATAATCAACAAGTGAGAACTGAAAAGAAAGAATTGAGAAAATAGAATTGAAAAGTAAGAATAAAGAAATAAAAAGTGAGAATTGAGAAATGAAAATTAAGTAGTGAAACTTAGAAGAGTACAATGAGAGGTGAAAATTGTGAAGTTAAAAGTATTTAGTAACTAGCAGATCCGACGAACGTCGTTTCGCCTAAAATTGATTTATTCTCTGCCTAGTTCTCGATATATGCAGAAATTTGTGTTTCATTTGTATGAGAGCTTCAGGGCAGCAGGGACTATGTCCAAGTGCTTGACGATCCCTCCCCAGGCCATCTGCGAGTTGTGGGGCTTGCCTAGGATGTGGTGGGGTTTGACAGTGGGCCCTGTTAAACCTCTATAAAAAGCTGCATGTATCCGCAAGTAGGCCCCACCAAAGCGATCGTGTGCCGCTCAAAGCGCACAAGCCCAAGTCCTGGTGTTAGGTGGGACGCTAAACAGCCCTGACACGACGGCCCTCCGGCGAGACAGGAGGTTTGCGCTGGCCCAATAAGCCGCCTAGAAAACCAATCATTACGAACAATATAAGAGATAATGCGACTCGATATAATCGGCAAAGACCTAGGCGACGAATACAGGATCACGATTGGAAGCTTGGAACATGGAATTGCAAGTCGCTAGGTTTCGCAGGTTGCGACAGGATGATCTACGATGAATTACATCCCCGCAACTTCGACGTCGTGGCGCTGCAGGAGATTTGCTGGACAGGACAGAAAGTGTGGAAAAGCGGACATCGAGCGGCTACCTTCTACCAAAGCTGTGGCACCACCAACGAGCTGGGAACCGGCTTCATAGTGCTGGGTAAGATGCGCCAACGCGTGATTGGGTGGCAGCCAATCAACGCAAGGATGTGCAAGCTGAGTATTTAAGGCCGTTTCTTCAACTATAGCATCATCAACGTGCACTGCCCACACGAAGGGAGACCCGACGACGAGAAAGAAGCGTTCTACGCACAGCTGGAGCAGACATACGATGGATGCCCACTGCGGGACGTTAAAATCGTCATCGGTGACATGAACGCACAGGTAGGAAGGGAGGAAATGTATAGACCGGGCATCGGACCGGATAGTCTGCACACCGTATCGAATGACAACGGCCAACGATGCATAAACTTCGCAGCCTCCCGCGGAATGGTAGTCCGAAGCACCTTCTTTCCCCGCAAAAATATCCACAAGGCCACATGGAGATCACCTAACCAAGAAACGGAAAACCAAATCGACCACGTTCTAATCGACGGTAAATTCTTCTCCGACATCACGAACGTCCGCACTTACCGCAGTGCGAATATTCCGACCACTACCTCGTTGCAGTATGCCTGCGCTCAAAACTCTCGACGGTGTACAACACGCGTCGAAGTCGGACGCCGCGGCTTAACATTGGGCGGCTACAAGACGGTAGACTAGCCCAAGAATACGCGCAGCAGCTGGAAGTGGCACTTCCAACGGAAGAGCAGCTATGCGCAGCGTCTCTTGAAGATGGCTGGAGAGATATTCGATCCGCCATTGGTAGCACCGCAACCGCTGCACTTGGCACGGTGCCCCCGGATCAGAGAAACGACTGGTATGACGGCGAATGTGAGCAGTTAGTGGAAGAGAAGAATGCAGCATGGGCGAGATTGATGCAACACCGCACGAGGGCGAACGAGGCACGATATAAACAGGCGCGGAACAGACAAAACTCGATTTTCCGGAGGAAGAAGCGCCAGCAGGAAGATCGAGACCGTGAAGAAACGGAGCAACTGTACCGCACTAATAACACACGAAAGTTCTATGAGAAGTTGAACCGTTCACGTAAGGGCCACGTGCCACAGCCTGATATGTGTAAGGACATAAACAAGAACCTTCTTACGAACGAGCGTGAGGTGATCCAAAGGTGGCAGCAGCACTACGAAGAACACCTGAATGGCGATGTGGCAGACGAAGGTGGCGGTATGGTGATGAACCTGGAAGAACGCACTCAGGACATAATTTCACCGGCTCCGGATCTCCAGGAAATCTAGGAGGAGATTGGCCGGCTGAAGAACAACAAAGCCCCTGGGTTTGACCAACTACCAGGAGAGCTATTTAAACACGGTGGTGAGGCACTGGCTAGAGCGCTGCACTGGGTCATTACCAAGATTTGGAAGGAGGAAGTTTTGCCGTAGGAGTGGATGGAAGGTGTCGAGGGCGATATGCTGGATTGTAGAAACTACCACGCAATCACATTGCTGAACGCCGCCTACAAGGTACTCTCCCAAATTTTATGCCGTCGACTAGCACCAACTGCAAGGGAGTTCGTGGGGCAGTACCAGGCGGGTTTTATGGGCGAACGCTCCACCACGGACCAGGTGTTCGCCATTCGCCAAGTACTGCAGAAATGCCGCGAATACAACGTGCCCACACATCATCTATTCATCGACTTCAAAGCCGCATATGATACAATCGATCGGGACCAGCTATGGCAGCTAATGCACGAACACGGTTTTCCGGATAAACTGACACGGTTGATCAAAGCGACGATGGATCGAGTGATGTGCGTAGTTCGAGTTTGGCTTTCTCGGGTCCCTTCGAAACCCGCAGAGGGTTACGGCAAGGTGATGGTCTTTCGTGTTTGCTATTCAACATCGCTTTGGAAGGGGTAATACGAAGAGCAGGGATTAACACGAGTGGTACAATTTTCAATAAGTCCGTCCAGCTATTTGGTTTCGCCGACGACATAGATATTATGGCACGTAACTTTGAGAAGATGGAGGAAGCCTACATCAGACTGAAGAGGGAAGCTAAGCGGATCGGACTAGTCATCAACACGTCGAAGACGAAGTACATGATAGGAAGAGGTTCAAGAGAAGACAATGTGAGCCACCCACCGCGAGTTTTCATCGGTGGTGACGAAATCGAGGTGGTAGAAGAATTTGTGTACTTGGGCTCACTGGTGACTGCCGAAAATGACACCAGTAGAGAAATTCGGAGACGCATAGTGGCTGGAAATCGTACGTACTTTGGACTCCGCAAGACGCTCCGATCGAATAGAGTTCGCCGCCGTACCAAACTGACAATCTACAAAACGCTAATTAGACCGGTAGTCCTCTACGGACACGAGACCTGGACGATGCTCGTGGAGGACCAACGCGCACTTGGAGTTTTCGAAAGGAAAGTGCTGCGTACCATCTATGGTGGGGTGCAGATGGCGGACGGTACGTGGAGGAGGCGAATGAACCACGAATTGCATCAGCTGTTGGGAGAACCATCCATCGTTCACACCGCGAAAATCGGACGACTGCGATGGGCCGGGCACGTAGCCAGAATGTCGGACAGTAACCCGGTGAAAATGGTTCTCAACAACGATCCGACGGGCACAAGAAGGCGAGGTGCGCAGCGGGCAAGGTGGATCGATCAGGTGGAAGATGACTTGCGGACCCTCCGTAGACTGCGTGGTTGGCGACGTGTAGCCATGGACCGAGCCGAATGGAGAAGACTCTTATATACCGCACAGGCCACTTCGGCCTTAGTCTGATTAAATAAATAATAAATTGTATGAGAGCTCCCCTTTCCAAAGGAGGGAAGGCTCTCGAACCATCTTAAGAACCTTCCTCGGTCCCAAAAACCTCTACATACAAATTTTCACGCCGATCCGTTCAGTAGTTTCGGAGTCTATAAGGTTCAGACAGACAGAAATTCATTTTTATGTATATAGATTGTAAAAGTAAAAGTAATTGAGGACTGAGAAGTGAGAAATGAGAGTGCGAATTGAGAAGTGAGAAATAATAAGTGAAAACTAAGAAGTGACAATAAGGAAGTGGAATCTATAAAGGGGGAAAGGGAAAATAGAGAATTAAGAAGTAAGAACTGAGAAACGAGAAGTGAAAAGTGAGAATTGTGAAATGACCATTCAGAAGCATAAAGTAAGATGTGATTTGTAACATGGTTACAAGAGTTAAACCGTATCTTATTAAATAAAGGTAGATTGACTCACTTTTCGTCATGAAAAGTCGATTCACATCGAAAGCAATAAGTTTTGAATATCTCTATCGTATCGGTAGCGCTTCTAGTTGTCATGTATATAAGTAGATGCAGATCTTATCACGAGCAACTTTCAAGTCACTCGCCGTTAAAATAAAAAGGCGGTTGAGATGACAATTAATTTCGGATCAAATCTTTTATATTAATAATTGTAAAAACGTAAAGAATAGCAAAATCAATCAATAGTTCTATTCCGAGTTGAACGGCAAACGAAGAGGACATAGTTATTTGAAGTGGAAGTAATTCAAATTAAGTGTAGGCAGGCGTTCAATATTACTCTATATCGGAAAATTAAGATTGTGAGACAGAAAGTATTACGGTATATAAGTTTAGGACAGAATTAATACTTTCTGTCTGTAATAATTAAGGACAGAAAGTATATAAGTTTGAGACGTGGTTGCTCGAGGCTCAGGTAAGGATCATAAAAAGAAACATGGGTTGTGGTGATAATTACGGTTTAGTGAGGTACTAATTGACGTGTGTGCCCATTATGTATTCTTTCGTGAAGGAACTGACATCCTTCACGCGAAGGGGTTCCTGCCGGTCCCAACAACCGAATTGTAGGTCGCCAGAGGATCCGAACGCTACGGCTTCTCCCGAAGCTATGCGGCTTATAGGCGTATTTCTCGTCGTCCGGCCAGTGAACTAACGAAGCACCTACTGGCCAGGGAGAAGATTCACAACTCCCAGAAATCATCACTGGAAGCCAATTGCCAATCACATTCCATCTTGTTGGCCTCGAGTAAGTCACCTATTCGTGAAAAGCTACAACTGCTCGAATAGCTTGGGACAGCACCGTTGTAGCCAAGACCGGCACCACTACTGACAGCATCGTCAACGAAGGTAGTCGTGTAATACCTCACGAATACTTGAACGTTTTCAACACCGAATCAATCATCACAACCTCCGTCGTCGTCAACATCTAGTCCAGCACCACTATCACCGTCGCCGAACGCTTCATCGTTGCACATCGCCGTCATCATCGTCAGATTCAGTGTATTAGCTACTCATACTTGTAAATAGATCCGAAGTTAGAAAAAAAAAAAACAGTCAGACCGTTGTTTTAGCTATATGCCGACTGATGTCGAATTCGTTTTTAAAAAGTTCCAACCTAGGTTGGAACCAGTTCCAACCTAAGTGCTGTCAAAGTGTTTTTTTATTCGCTCAGGTTGGAACTAGGTTCGCACTAGTTCCAACCCCAAAGCTGTCGGGTTCGCACTGTGTTGTTTCACGGTTTCGCACCGGGTTCACCAATACAACTGTACTTCAACTGTCAAAACCACGTGGGTGGGTGGGACTGGGCGGAATAAACAAGCAGAAGGGAGAAACGAAACTGTCTGTTCATTAAAATAAAATGCGCGTTGAAAATTTTTTTTTCCGGGAATTTTGTCATATTTGTTATTGAAGTTTTAAATGAAATTAATCCGGTACTGTTGTTCAGATTCAGTTTAAAAAAAATAATTGTTAGGGAAGTTATGTATTCGTAAGTTCATTCAGGTTTTCCTCACAGATGGTGTCCTAAATTAGGTCGGTGGATGGAATTATGTAGTTTGAGAATTCCCCTTGATACCCGTTCACAAAATCCGTCAAGAATTGTCAGAAAAATATATTTGAGGAATACCGAATAGAATTATTTCTTTTGCAGAATTTCTTTTGAAATTCTTCCAAAAACTCTTTCGAGCGTTTCAGAATTTTCTTCGGGAATTCTGCCAGAAATTACTTCAGAAATTCTTTCAGTATTCTTCCTTGAATTTTTGGCGATATCTTTCAGGCATTCCTCCTTATTTTTTCCAAGGGATCCTTTCGAGATGAATTCCTTTGGAAATTCTTCTCGGAATATCTTTGAATACTGTTCTCCAGGATTTTCTCTGGAAGGTGCTACAAGAATTTATTTGGAAATTCCTACAATATAAGTCTTCTGGAATACAGGAACTTACTCGAAGTTTTCTTCAGGAATTGCTCCGCGAGTTTCGTACATAAATTCCCCCAGAAGTACCTTGAGCAATTCCTCCTGGAGATTCTTGAAAATTAAAAATGCACGGGGCCCAAAATCCGGCGGAAAATTTTCCCGAGGTGTGAGGCTCCCTTTATCAGGAGAGGTAGCGAGAAAAAAATAGCAAATCCTGGAGAATTTTTATTACATGCTTCTGAGTGTTCTCCGAAAAAAAAACTTTTGCAGAAATAGATGATTTTTTGTAGAATAAAAAATCTCTTTTACATGAATTCTATACGGAATTCTTGGTATAAAAATGTGCACGGGATTATTGAATATAATTAAATAGGGGAACTGTTCCGATCTCCATCTCACTGAACATATATTCATCTCATCGGGAAACAAAGAAATGCAGCACCAATTTCGTCGCCTCTTTTTGTCAACATGCGTGCTCACTGCTGAGAAAAATCACAAAAATAATAAACAATCCAATTTCCTTTCAATTGCTTTGTTTTTGATGGGATGAACATCGGAGCCATGAGATGAATTCCAGAAGCAGTTTTCCTATTTATATCCACCCAAAAGTAAATTCCACTATCCGCACTGCCAGTGCACTGAATGTCCTGGATCATATGTTTCGAATCAAAACAAACACGATGCTACGCACACCAGCATATCCACTGACAGATGGAACTGAAAATGTTTTTTTATTCAGGGTTCGGGTTGGCACTGACCCAGGTTTAAAAACGAATTCGACATGAGTTAGGGGCTGCGTAGAACCCAGTCTTACCTTTGGAAAAGAACTTGAAGAACTTGCATGCAAGTATGAAGCTAGGAGAAGACGAAATATAATTTTCAAGCAAATACTGAATCTAAATTGTTTTACAACAGAGAGAAGTGTGATTGATTGGATATTAATTAATTTGCAGAATTTCATCTTATTAAGTATAGGAAGTTGTGGGTTATTTGATCGGTCCGTTCTTGATGTTTTCAGGGTTTATTTTGAAGGACTCGCCTGAGGTCCGCCGGGTTACTTAACTTGCTGCTTCAAAAGCAAGGGATCTAGGTCGCCTTGCTTGGCGCTTAAGTGAAGTCCGTCGTCCGGACAACCAAGAATGGTTTAAAAATTCCTAAACCCCTCCGTTACAGATTCTTTTTATTTACTTAAGTGTGAAGTGAGAATTGCAAAATAAAAATTAACATGTAAATATTAAGAATCGAATAATGAGAATCTAGATGTGAGAGTTGAGAAGTGAAAATTGACAAGTTGAAATTGAGAATTAAGAAATGAGAACAGAGAAGTAAGTAGTGATATGTGAAAAATGAGGATAAATAATTGAGCTGTGATAAATTAAAAGTGAGAATTGTGTTGTTAGAATTGATAATTCAAAAGTAGGGATAGAGAAGTGAGCATTGAGAAATGTGAGTTGATGAGATTTTAAAAGCAATATTTAAGCAATAAGGGGCCCTGCTTAGCCGTGCGGTAAGACGCGCGGCTACAAAGCAAGACCATGCTGAGGGTGGCTGGGTTCGATTCCCGGTGCCGGTCTAGGCAATTTTCGGATTGGAAATTGTCTCGACTTCCCTGGGCATAAAAGTATCATCGTGTTAGCCTCATGATATACGAATGCAAAAATGGTACCATGGCTTAGAAACCTCGCAGTTAATAACTGTGGAAGTGCTTAATGAACATTAAGCTGCGAGGCGGCTCTGTCCCAGTGTGGGGATGTAATGCCAATAAGAAGAAGAAGAAGATTTAAGCAATCAGAATTGAGAGATCAGAATTGGAAGGTGAGAAGTGAGAAAACAAAATTGAAAAGTGAGAGTTAAGAAGTAAGATTTGAGAAGTGAGAATTTAAAATTGCGAATTAGAAGTTAGTACTGTGATGTGGGAATAAAGATTTAAAAAATAAAAATAGAAACATTCAAAGTGAAAATATTGAAGAATTGAAAATTGATAAGTGAGAATTGAGAACTGTGATTTGAGGATTGAGAACTGAGGAGTGAGAATTGCGAAGAAAGACCTGAGGAGTAAGAGTTTAGAAGTGAAATTGGAAATTAGATAAGTAAGGTGTGGGAAGTGAGAACCAGCAAGTAATAATTAAGAAATGACAATTAAAAGGTGAAAATTGAGAAGCAAGAATATTAGTATGTGAGAGAAGTGATATTTGAGAAGCGAGAATTGAAAAGTTCGAACGAGGAGTGAGAATTAAAAATTGAAAAGTCATGATTGAGAAGTGAGAATTGAAAATTGCGAAATAAGAATTAAGAATTGACAGGCGAGAATTGAGAAGAAATGATTGAGAAAAGAGAATCAAACAGTAAGAATAAAAAAATTAAAATTGAGTAATGAGAAATAAGAAGAGAAAAATTGAGAAGAGAAAAGTGTGAATTGAGGACTTAGAATTTAGTACTGAGATTTGAGAAGTATTAATTGAGAAGAGCGAATGAGAAGTGAGAAACAAGACGTGAGAATTGAAACACGAGAAGTGAGAATCTAGAAGTTAGAAGAGAAAACTAGAAGTGAGGATTGGAAGTGAAAAGTGAGAATTTAAAAACGAGATTTGCGAAATTACAATTGGGTAGGGGGAATTGTGCACTGAGATTTGAGATGGAAGAATTGAGAAGTGAGAATGGGTGATGGATAATTAGAACTGAGATTTGAAGAATTGTGAAGATCGAATGAGAAGAGAGGATTTAGAAATGTTAATGGAGAAGTGTGAGTTAATCTGTTGGGGGGTCCCGTAGCATAATTGGCTACGCGTTCGCCTTATAAGCGAATGGTCATGGGTTCGATTCCCAGCCCTCACACCAAACCCTCGTCAGTCGCCGAATCCGCAGCCCATACGGTGGCGTTTGGGGTACGCGCCCTTCCGTCACGGGGTGCCTGATGACAACTGACAACTTGTTCTTCTCGGAGGCATTCCTTCAATGTTACCCGAATTAAATGGCAACCGAACAATGCAACGATCATTGGATACTCGACATGGACAAACGGACAAAATGGACTCACGACAAGACGAACTGGCAACTAGAACAATAACGAATAATGAAAAATCTAAAAACAGATTCTGTGTGGATACTGGCAGCAAAATACCACAGTAGATCACGGCACAGTAGCGGTTAAGAACATAGAGTACCTACAGGGGATGGACAAAATAATTAGGATAGGCAAATTTTGGGTAAAATTAGATTTGTTGCAACTACCTTAGCTATCATCCGATTTTGACAATTCAGGCATGCCTGAACTAGAAAATTAATGCAGTTTGACGGTATGTCCATGGAATTGACTATGGCCACCGGATTCCGGAGATATTCCGGGTTTTTCGGAGGTAGGTTCAAAATTGTAAATTTGTGGTGGATATTAGGAGAAGTTGTGGTTAAAAATTGAGTAATATTAGTAACCACAAATGAAGTAGGGCTCTTGCTGATTGGAACCATATATTGAGATTTGGAATCGGACCAGAATCAAGTGAGATATGGCCATTTCTTTATAATCGGTTCCGATCGATACTTATCAAAGGGGTCAGGCCACAACTTCATTTGAATCTCGCTTTATGATAGATCGTCCACTATGATTTTATTCCAGAAAGCTTCTAATGTGTCAAGAATGAAAAACCAATTGAATAAACGGATCCTGGAGTCGCTGGGATGTCCCCGGGGAACCTGTGAATGGGGACATTTAAGTTTTAGCACCAAAATCAGTCATTCGACGGCTCTTTTTTCATGGTTTTCCATCAGGAAGCGAAGTATGCATATAAAAAGGTCCATTGACGGCTCTGGCCACTTCTAGGATCTACGGATTAACCCCGGGGAACCTGTGGAAGGGGACATTTTAGTTTTAGCACCAAAACCAGTCGTTCGACGGCTCTTTTTTCATGGGTTTCGATCAGGACGCAAAGTATGAATATAAAATGGTCCATTGACGGCTCTGACCGCTTCCAGCACCTACGGATTGGTCCCGGGAAACCTGTGGAAGGGGACATTTTAGTTTTAGCACTAAAACCAGTCATTCGAAGGCTCTTTTTTCATGGTTTTCGATCAGGAAGCGAAGTATGATTTACAAAAATGGTCCATTGACGGCTCTGACCACTTCCTGGATCTACGGATTGGCCCCGAGGAAACCTGTGAATGGGGACATTTAAGTTTTTGCACCAAAATCAGTCATTCGTAGGCTCTTATTTCATGAATTTCAATCAGGAAGCGAAATATGAATTAAAAATGGCTCTGACCGCTGATTGCCCCCGAAGAACCTGTGAATGAGGACATTTTAGTTTTAGCACTAAAACCAGTCATTCGATTTTCGATCAGGAAGCGAAGTATGAATATAAAATGGTCCATTGACGGCTCTGACCGCTTCCAGGACCCACGGATTGCCCCTGGGGAATCTGTGGAAGGGGACATTTTATTTTAAGAATCATAACCAGTAATTCGGTGGCTCTTTTCTAGTGGTTTCGATTAGGAATCGAGAAATGAATATAAAAGTGACAATTGAGGGCTCTGATCGCTTTCTGGACCTACAGATTGACCCAGGGAACCTGTGGAAGGGAACATTTTAGTTTTAACACCAAAACTAGTCATACAACGGTTCTTTTTCATGGCTTTGGATCAGGAAGCGAAGTATGAAGTAGGCAGTAATAAAACTGAAAAAAAAATATTCGGGTAATATTTTTAAAATGATCCTGGCATTTCATATTTATACCTCGTTTCCTGATCGAAAAACGATTATTTTCACTGATAACTCCGGGGAAATCAGTATTTCCTGAGAGCACTCAGAGCCGTCAATGGTCCATTTTATATCCATACTTCGCTTCCTGATAGAAAACCGTAAAAAAAGAGCCGTCGAATGACTGGTTTTGATACTAAAACTAAAATGTACCCTTCCACAGGATCCCCTGGGCTAATCCGCAGGTCCAAAAAGCGGTTAGAGCCGTCAATGGTCCATGTCTTGTTCATACTTCACATTCTGATTGAAACCCATGAAAGCCGAGAGCCGTCCAATGATTGGTTTTGGTGCTAAAACTAAAATGCCCCTTCCACAGTACCCCGAAGGCAATCCGTAAGTCCTGGAAGTGGTCAGATCCATTAATGGTTCAATTTATACTCATATCGCTTTCTGATCAAAAATCACGAAAAAATAGCAGTCAAGTTATTGGTTTTGGTGCTGCAACTTAAATGTTCCTTTCCACTGGTTTTCCGGGGGGAATCTGTAGGTCCTGAGAGCGGTCAGCGTCATCAATGGTCTATTTTATATTCATACTTTGCTTATATGAAAGAAGAGCTGTCGAATGATTGATTTTGGTGTAAAAATTAAAATGTCCCCTTCCACAGGTTCCTCGGGGGCAACCAGCAGGTCCTGGAAGCGGTCAAAGCTGTCAATGGTCCTTTAATATTTATACTTTGCTTCCTGATCGAAAACCATGAAAAAAGAGCCGTCGAATTACTGATTTTGGTGCTAAAATTTATATGTTCCCTTCCACAGGTTCCCCGGGGGCAATCCGTGGGTCCTGGAAGCGGTCAGAGCCGTCAATGATCCATTTTATTTTCGTACTTCGCTTCCTGATCGATAACCATGAATGAAGAGCTGTCGAATGGCTGGTTTTGGTGGTAAAACTAAAATGTCCCCTTCCACAGGTTCATCGGGGCCATTCCGTAGATCCAGGAAGCGGTCAGAGCCTTCAATGGACCATTTTTTTAATCATACTTCGCTTCCTGATCGAAAACCATGAAAAAAGAGCCGTCGAACGACTGGTTTTGGTGATAAAACTAAAATGTCCCCTTCCACAGGTTCCCCGGGGCCAATCCGTAGATCCTAGAAGTGGTCAGAGCCGTTAATGGACCATTTTATATGCATACTTCGCTTCCTGATCGAAAACCATGGAAAAAGAGCCGTCGAATGACTGATTTTGGTGCTAAAACTTAAATGTCCCCATTCACAGGTTCCCCGGGGACATCCCAGCGACTCCAGGATCCGTTTATTCAATTGGTTTTTCATTCTTGACACATTAGAAGCTTTCTGGAATAAAATCATAGTGGACGATCTATCATAAAGCGAGATTCAAATGAAGTTGTGGCCTGACCCCTTTGATAAGTATCGATCGGAACCGATTATAAAGAAATGGCCATATCTCACTTGATTCTGGTCCGATTCCAAATCTCAATATATGGTTCCAATCAGCAAGAGCCCTACTTCATTTGTGGTTACTAATATTACTCAATTTTTAACCACAACTTCTCCTAATATCCACCACAAATTTACGGTTTTGAACCTACCTCCGAAAAACCCGGAATATCTCCGGAATCCGGTGGCCATAGTCAATTCCATGGACATACCGTCAAACTGCATTAATTTTCTAGTTCAGGCATGCCTGAATTGTCAAAATCGGATGATAACTAAGGTAGTTGCAACAAATCTAATTTTACCCAAAATTTGCCTATCCTAATTATTTTGTCCATCCCCTGTACCAAATAAATATATGAATAAAAAAAGTGTGAGTTGAGAAGTATGACTGACGAGTGAGAAAAGAAAACTATGAAAATATATTCGAGAAGTGAGAATTTGAAAATGATAAGATGTGTCAGAAGTGAATAGTAAGAATTAAGAATTAAAAAAATATCAATGCGAATAAGAAGCGAGGATTGATAATTAAGATGTGAGAATTTAGGAGTGAGAATTGAGAAGTGAGAACTTAGTAGTGAGAAATGAGCAGTGAATGAGAAGCGAGGATTGTGAAGTGGGTAATTAGATGTAAGGAGTTAGATTTTAGATGTGAGAACTGAGAATTAAGAATTGAGTAATGCGAATGAGAGGCAAGGTTTAAGCATTGAGAATTTAGAAACGAGAATCCTGGAGTGAGAATTGAAAAATGAGAAATGAGAAGAGCGGATTGAGAAATGGAAAGTGGAAATAAGAAGTGAGAATTAGGAAATGAAATTTTAGAAAAAGAAGAGAATTTAAATTGAGGATTGAAATTTTTAAAGTGTGAAGTGAAAATTGGAAAATAAGAATTGATAAGAAAATATTAAGAATTGAGTAATGAGATTTTAGTAGTGAGAATTATGAAGTAAGTGTGAATTAGGAATTGAGAATTGACAAACGAGAATTGAGAAGAAAGAATTAGGGAAAAAGGGTCGAAAAGTAAGAATAGAAAATGAAAAATTGAGAAATGGGAATTTAGAAATGGAAAATTGAGGAGAGGGGAGGAATTGTGCACTGAAAATTGAGATGGAAGAATTGAAAAGTGAGAATGGGTGATTGTGAATTTAGAACTGAAATTTGAGAATTAAGAATTATGAAGAGCGAATGAGAAGTGAGAAGCGAGAATTGAGAAGTGAGAGTTGAGAAGTATGAATGAGGATTGAGAATTGCAAATTATGAACTTGTTTTTGAGAATTAAGAATTTAAGGATATTATTAAAAAAAGATAGGATGAAGGCAATAAGGCAGATAAGGCAAAAGTGAAAAGCGAGAATCAAGAAGTAAGAATTGAAAAATTTATAAATGCGAATAACAAACATGATTGATGATTGAGAAGTGAGAATTGAGGAGTGAGATTTGAGGAGTGAGAATTGAGAATTTTTTTTTGTCTTTATTATCGAGACTTAAGGTGATTATACAATCAAGCCATGTGGTGAATTTAAAATTCACCACACGGTTTTCTACTCCTATTATCAAAAGTTCAAATCTAGCGTAATAATTTTCGTACAATGCTGAAATTAAAGTCGATTGCTTAGCATGAGTTAGCAAACGATCTACGGATATTTCATCTCCATGGGCGTTGTGGTTCTCTCAATTCGTGCTCTTGAAAAATCAGTAGAAAAAACACGTGATTTCCAAGATGGCCGATTTGTGGCTTTGTTATATAACCACCTTAATTGAGAATTGAGATGTTTGAATCGAAAGGTGAAATGAGAGTTGACAATTAGTCAAAATTGAGATGTGAGAAATGTGTATTGTGAATGAGAAGCGAGGATTATGAAATGGGTAATGAGAATTGAGATGTTAGATTTGAGATGTGAGAACTGAGAAGTAAGAATTGAGTAATGCAAATGAGAGGCAAGATTTAAAAAAAAAATAGATTTTTTTTGGAGATTTAAGCATTAAGAATTGAGAATTCTGGAGTGAGAATTCAGGAGAGATAATTGGATAGTGAGAAAATGAGAAGTGAGAATTAAGAAGTGAAAATTTAAGTCAGATTTTAGAATAAGATGAGAATTGAAAAGTGAAAATTGAGAATTAAAAAGTAAGAATTGAGAAGTGAAAAGTGAAAACTGAGAAATGACAATTGAGAATTGAATTTTTTAAAGAGTGAAGTAAGAATTGGAAAATAGGAAATAAGAAGGAAATATTGAGATCTGAGTTATGTGATCTTAGTAGTGAAAATTAGGTCTCACTTCCTCACTTTGAGAATATAAAACTAAGAAGCAGGGACATAAAAAGTCACTTCAACTACACTCAAACAGTTAACATCCAACACACAATCAAATCGCCAGTCCTTCATAAATCTATTATTGAGGATCAGGCGGCAACTTTGGTATGGAACTTTGACAGCATGCTGCGAGATATTCGTGTTTGCAATGCCGATCCTCTGATCAAAACAAACACGAGTCAATGACTAAGCTGCCTAACGAATGTCGATACAAGTTATAGTAAAATGAAGATTTCCGTCCTTGCTAAGAAGTTAGATTTGTGAATATAGAGAATTGAGAAGAAATATTTAGGAAGAGATAACTGAGAAGTGAGAATTGAGAAATGAAAATTCAGAAGTGAGAAGTGGAAAATGGGGAGTTGGAATTGAAAATATAGAAGAGAGCAGTGACATGCGTTAATTGAGAATTCAGAAGGAGGGATTGAGAAGTGAGGATTGAGAAATGAGGCATTCCACGGGGGCATGTCAGTCGATCCTGAGCGACCATTTCGAAAATATTTGAAACTCTGCACAGTTTTTCAATTTCATCTAAATCGTCATTTTTCGATATCAAATCTTCATATTGAGTCACGACTAACTTTTCAAAAGGGTGTATGTGAAAATGGTTCAAAAATATTTAAAAAGCTGCACAGCAAAAACAGAATGTTCGATTGTTATGATTTTTTCAGCAAAGTTAGACAACTAAATGGTGATTCTTCAGAAAATGTGCACAGCAAAAAAAATTTTTTTTTTGCCTTTAAAAATATCATTTTTGTCACAAAAACTCAAATATCTCAAAACCCTATCTTTTTCGAACGTAATTTTTTAGGAAAACGGTCCATTATATTAGCTATCTACCATAAAAATTTGGTGATGGTAAACTAATAAACAAAAAAGTTATGACATTTCAAACATTTCACAATTTTCACATTTAGTAAAAAAAATTTTTTTCTGTGTAAGTTATTTCGAGAATTGCAGTTTGATGCAGATTTTATTGTTAAGGGACGTGATTTCAACAAGTTGTTTTCATGATATTTTGATTTAATTATTCATAGCATCTAGAAGAAACTTAGACACGATCCAGTGTTGTGATCAAAAGTATTGATAGTGTCATAATTTTCATTGCACGTGACTGGCGAAAAATTCTTTTAATAGTGTTGAAACCTGTTGATAATAACGTTGATAGAAACATATAAGAAATGTTATTTTAAGACAAAAGCTGCAAAATCAAAAGATTTATATACACGTGTACGTCTATAGTTTACCTGCAAAAAATATACCTCTTAGAGAATAGACTTTATGATCGGGAGGGAACGGGTATCTTCAACAACAACAAATGCATGATAGGTACATACCATGACAATGCTCACGAAAAAGCAAAAAAATTACTACTACTAAGGTTGTTAAAGATCTTATAGTAATTTTTTTTTCAGTCAAAGCAAATGACACCAAACTAGTCAGTAAAAACTTAAAAGTGATTTTTGTTTATTGAAATATTACGAACAACATGAGTAGCCGCTTTCTCAACTGTTGTAGGCCGTTTGATGGAAAAAAGTGTTCAAAAGAGTTACGAAATCTCACCGAAAGCACCATAGATAAACTGAAAGCGACTGGTTATGCTCCAATGTCCACATTGAATACACATTTACGCATTTGCACGTCCTGCCGTCTAAACGTTGACAAAAGAGCAATCTGTATATCATCGGTTGAGCAGAGCGCAGGAAGTTCGAAAACGACAGCAACTGAGGAATTGCCAGATGTATCGACAACAACTGAGGAATTACCAGAAGTATTAAGTGCTGAGAGCCTTGCCACCGTACCATCGGCGAAATCTGTTTCAACAAATCAATCGGAAGATGAGTGTATCCAAAAGGTCAACATCGAACGCTTTAACGAGGGCATAGCTGGGATAAAAGTGACTCAGATTAAATGGAGTAAGATGGACTACGTTTATTACCCGGAGAAAAAATACCGTGAAATAAACGAAGCTGTACGAAGAAACCTCTTCAAATTAGGACCTGATGATGTGGAAAATACAGACTACGATGAGGTAATTATAAATATGAAGGAAAGGTTCTCGAATGCAGCCACGACAAGGAAAGAAAAATTATTGATTTTGTCGATGCTGCCAAGTTCGTGGTCTATTCAGGATGCCATTGATGAGTTCAAAACCAATAGAAATACAGTAAAAGAGGCAAAACAATTGAAGAATAACTGTCTTTCAACCAAAAATACTAGGTCTAGTACTGCATTAACAGATGAGACAAAAGAAATAGTAGTTCAATATTTTGAAGATGATGAAGTAAGTCGAGCTATGCCTGGTCAAAAAGATTATGTATCAGTAAAAAAAGATGGAAAGCGTCAAGCAATCCAAAAACGATTAATGATGACGATTAATGATGAAGAAGCGTACACACGCTTCAAGGAAATTCACGATAATATTAAAATAGGTTTTTCCTCATTTGCAAGCCTTCGGCCAAGGCAATGTAAGCTTCTTTCCAATTCAGGAACACATAATGTGTGTGTGTGCACATACCATGAGAATATTAATCTTATTTTACATAGTTTGAAAAGAATCAATTTAACAAAGGATATTAAAATGTTAACTGGTAGTCTTTTGTGTGAAAATACAACATCAAATTGCTATTTACGATCTTGTTCGGATTGTCCAGATTCTTCATCATTGGAAAATACTTTATTCGCTGAGTTTGAAGAAAAATATATTGATCAGTTATCATTTGAGCAATGGGTGACCACGGATAGGTGTGACATAGAAACTATTGTAAAACCTGTAGATGAGTTTGTGTCATATTTTTGCTTGAAATTAGAAAGTGTAATCCCTCACGATTGCATTAAAACAGAACAATCCAGCTTTTTAAAAAATACGAAAAATACATTACAAAATGGTGAATTTTTAGTCATTTGTGATTTTTCTGAAAATTACAGCTTTGTATTGCAAGATGAAGTGCAGTCCCATCACTGGAACGTACAACAAGCTACAATTCATCCATTCGTTATTTATTTTAATGGAAGTACGCAAATTGAACACTTAAGTTTTATTATAATTTCCGAAGATTTAAGACACGATTCAGTATCCGTAAACTTGTTCATTGAAAAAATGATTAACTTTTACGCGTTGATAAGCATAAAGAAGTCAAAAGATATATTTCATGTCTGATGGAGCAGCGTCGCAGTACAAAATCGTAAGAATTTTTCGAGCCTATGTCAATTTAAATCAATGTACGGAATTGATGTAGAATGGCATTTTTTGCTACATCACATGGCAAAGGTCCTTGTGATGCTATTGGAGGAACAATAAAGCGCATGGCCACAAGAGCAAGTTTAGCCAAAGAACGTGAGCATCCAATTAAAACTGCGAAAGAACTGATTGGGCAAATCGTAGAAAAGAAAAAGATTTAACCAAATTATCATTTTGTTTTACTACTACTGAAGAGTACGAAATAAAGGCTTCAGAGCTCAGCGAGCAATTTAATAACGCGAAAACGATCCAAGGAACCCAAAAATTTCACTGTTCCATTCCATTGTCGGAAAATAAAATTAAAGCAAAACTATACTCAAACTGTGCTGATAATAATTCAAAAGTGTTCGATATTTTAAAAAATTTGAATAAAAATAAATAAAAAATAAGTATTAATAAACTGTTTTCATGATATCATAACCCATACCAAAATTCAAACCCAAAACTCTTAGAGTTTCTATAACAACATTATGTAACTGCCACATTTAATTTAATACTTAGGATAATATTAATTCATTTTATTTATTTATACATATAATATTTATACATATAATATACATAATATCGATGAATACATAAATATGGAATATCATACAAACAACTTGTTTAACTCACGCAAGGCCCTTAACAATAAAATCAGCATCAAACTGCGATTCTTGAAAAAAAAATACACGGAAATTTTTTTTGTTTACTATATGTGAAAATTGTGAAATGTTTGAAATGTCATAACTTTTTTGTTTATTAGTTTACCATCACCAAATTTTTATGGTAGATAGCTAATATAATGGACCGTTTTCCCTAAAAAAATTACGTTCGAAAAAAGATAGGGTTTTGAGATATTTGAGTTTTTGTGACAAAAATGATATTTTTAAAGGCAAAAAAATTTTTTTTTACTGTGCACATTTTCTTAAGAATCACCATTTAGTTGTCTAACTTTGCTGAAAAAATCATAACAATCGAACATTCCGTTTTTGCTGTGCAGCTTTTTAAATATTTTTGAACCATTTTCACATACACCCTTTTGAAAAGTTAGTCGTGACTCAATATGAAGATTTGATATCGAAAAATGACGATTTAGATGAAATTGAAAAACTGTGCAAAGTTTCAACTCAATAGAAAATCATGAATTAAAAATTTTCTTAAATTTTGATGCTGTTGCTTGGAATCGCTCAAATGTGAGTTGAGAAATGAAAATTTATTTTAAGATCGAAAGAGAGGTTTGTAAGAATTGAGAAAAGAGAATTGAAAAGGGAAAACTGAGAAGTAAGATTTGAGAAGTGAGAATGAGAATGAGAAATAAGTACTGTGAAGTGAGAATTTGGAATTGAAAAATCGAAAGCGAAAATTTTGAAGAGGGAGTTGAGAAGCGTGAATTGAAAAGTAAGAATTGAGATGTGACAATTTAGAATTAAGAAAGAAAACTTAGAAAAAAGGATTTAGATAAGATAATTGAAAATTACTTTGTAAGTAGTAAAAGTTAAAATGAAAAATTAGGATGTGAGAAATAAGAAGAATAAATTGAGAAGTGAGAATTAAGAAATGAGAAATGAGAAATGAGAATTAAGAATTGAGCATTGAGAAGTGTAATTAAAAAAACGAGAATCGAGAAACGAGAAATGATGTGCAGTGAGGATTTATAAGAGAGAATTGAGAATTGAGAATTTAGATTTAAGATTTTAAAAGTGAGAATTGAGAAGCGAAAAGTGATATTCGGGAGTTGAAAATTGTGAATGAGAAGTGGGGATTGAGAATGAAGTAGTTAGAATTGAGAAGTGAAAATCGAGTAGTGAGAGTTGAGAAGTGAGAGTCCAGAAGTTAGAATTGAGAAGTAAGAATTGAAAAGTGAGAATTAAGAAGTGAAATTGCAAAAGCAATGAATATGATGTGGGAAGTGAGAGTTGACACGTAATAAGAAATGACAATTAAGAAGTATGAAATAAAGTATGTAATAGAAGGGATATTTGAGAACCGATAACTGTGCAATGAAAATTTAAAATACCGAAGTGGGAATTGGAAAGTGAGAATTGAGAAGTAGGAACTGAGTAGTGAGAATTGAAATATTGGATTTGAGGACTGTTTGTGAAAAACGTGATGTGAGAAGCGTAAAGTAAGTAGCATGAAATGAGAATTCAGGAGCGAGAATTCAGAAGCCAAAAGTTACTTTTGAGAAGTGAGAAGTGAAAATTAACAATTGAGAAATGTCAAGTAAGAATTATATAGAGAGAAATGAATAATGTGAAGTGAAAAGCATAAAGAAAGAATTGTAAAGTAAGAAACGTTAGTTTAGAAATAAAATGTGAGAAGTGCTTAGATAAGTGGATTGAGAAGCTCGAAAATAAGTGAAGTGAAAAGTGAAAAGATAAGAACGAATAGACGTGAAGTGAGAAATGCGAAGTGAAATGAAAAGTTTGAAGATTAGTGTTATACTTCAGAGAAGATACTGCGCGAGAAGAAGTGCGAAGCACAGTAAAGCGAGAAGTGCGAAGTGATGATTAGTGATAAGCGGATTACAAAGGAAGTGAATTGAGAAGTAAGAATTGCAGAGAGAAGTGCACAGAAAAGTATAGTAAGAAGTGCGATGATAAGTGAAGAATTTCGATAGATAGATAGATAGATAGAATAACAAGACATCTTGGTTTCTTCTGACAGTTAAAATTTGTTTTTTTTTTATTTATTTTTTCATTTCTCTATATTTCTGTTAGAGCTTGGCGCTCCCTCCAACAGCTGTTAAAATTTGCTACGGACTGTTAAACTGAGATCTACAGAAACTATTCTTGTTGAATGTTGATTCAATGCGAACAACATAAACACCCTGCATAGTGCGTAGAAACACGTGCCAAAGGGCAACCAGAGGCATCAGTGCACCCCTCGCTCCCCAACGGCAGACCGGTCCCGTTGTTTGTGTTTGATGCAAAAGTTAATCCCATCCAATTACGCTCGGTAAACACATCACAGCTCACACACTTCCACGAATGAAATGCACAGAATGCAACAATGGAGTGGAATCCATGACTCGCACAGCACCACCGAACGCCTGACCGGATCGTTGTTGGTTGCCACGCCGCAATAGAGTTGGTTGATGCTTCTGAGTGGTGGGTCTCTCATTGTTTGCACATTCCGAGCGCGCGCCCGATGACCGAATCCCTGGCCATATTGAATGAGCTCGCTGGCAGGTGTTCGTTCACTGGCTGCTGCTCCTGGGGAGATGATTGCCTATAAGTGCATGCGGGTGTTAGTTGTTGCTGCTTTACGTGTGAAATCGTTATTAGGGGCTGTTCAATGATTACGTAAAGATTTTCTTTAGTAAATTATTAGTATTTCTTGACAACGGTTGATGTGTTAAGAAAAAGGCCAAATTGATTTCTCTGCACGCCCAAAATGAACTTCAAAATTTTAAATTTTGCGCGTTTGAACGTATTTGAGGGTAATCCAAGTCAACAAGAATGGTTTATGGATCATCATACAAAAAGTTTACAAAAATCACTGTCATACGACGAGCTTAGCACAATTCCATTTAATTCCACCACCTCGTTTTACTTTTACATATACGTATTTCGACCTCATCTGTAAGGTCGTCTTCAGTGTCACAGAGAAACTGAAGTCGACCTTTCAGTTGGGGTCGAAATACGTATATGTAAAAGAAATACGAGGTGATGGAATTAAATGGAATTGTGCTAAACTCGTCTTATGACAGTGAAAACGTTCCACTAAAAAAGAGCTAAATAATTTCCTTAATTTTTTTTTCTATTTTTGCGCACCTCCATACACGGATGGACAAACATAGCGGAGTCGATTGGTACTTAAGGTGAAGGTGAGTTGAGTACCAAAACAAAGCTTTGAAAGTATTGGTACAATACAGACTGTCATATACTGTAGTAGTATTGGTGTCGTATTTATGAAAAAACGAAGAATATTAGTAGGGTGGTTCAAAAAACGGCCCAGCTCCACCACGCTCACTTTGTTCTGTCCCATGCTCCGAGTGTCCTCCAAAAGCCGATTTCAACAAAAACTGGAGAACAAGCCGATTTAAGTTTATATGAAAACTATTATGGGAAACTAAACCATTCATTACACTGGCTACAGCGCCTCCCCTCCAAACGCTGGCGAAAAGAGAATCCACATAGCTGAAAGCAACATTCCAGATACCTCACTGAACGCACCTTAGGAAAGATCCGTTGAAATAGCATTTTATACTCCGCTCACCCCCATGTCACACTTTTTGTATGAAGTATCTGCTCCTGGTGAGATAGATATGTATCACAGAAAAAATCTGGCTATTTTGTTGAATTACACAAACACAATGTCAGCGGAACGGAAACGGCAAATTTGACGGAAAATATATGGGCTAACTGTCAAATTTGCCGTTTCCGTTTCTGTTCCGCCGACATTGTATTTGGGGCTTTATTATCATGCTAAAGATTTGCAACCTCGATTAAAATCGACTCCCAACTATTGGAACGTCCATTCAATATGCATTGTCTAAGGAGTTAAAGCTCTTGAATTTCATCCAGTCATATGGTCTTCCCCTCGCCAGCGCCCGATCGCGGAGTGCCACAATCAGAATAATGTAAAATTCAACCTCGCCATATCAACTGTCATACAAACCTGAAACACGGTAAGTCCCTGTTCAAACCAACCGAAACCAACGAACGACACCCAAAATATGAAACATAATCGACGAGCGCGGCGGAGCAAAATCAGTTTTGAGCCACCCTGTTTATTAGTTTGCTGCTATCGGTACCGGTGTTTACATTCGCTCCGCGATCAGTTTTTAGTCGTTTTTTTTCGAACAAAAATAGCAGTTTATATTAAGTTTTCGCGTCAAACAAGTGACTGATTTCATAAAGTGATATTTCGTTTGCATTCCATCAGCATTTCGGGCTGCTCATGTGCGGAGAAGTGTGTAAAAAAAACGATTTTTTCAATGCCCTTTGAGAAGAAGTGGAGTGCAGTGATAAACCAAAAAAACCGCGAACGGCAGTTAAATTGGCACGAAACTGCTGGTTTAGACTATATTTCGAGCCAAAATGCGTAGGACTTTTTGAAGAAACATGTTAATTATCACGGGAAGTACATAAATATACTGTTAACAGGTTAGTAATCTGAATATTAAACTTTTGTTCGATGCTGTTCGATGCATTCGAATGTTGGTGGGAGAGGAGTGCGGGAGGTGTGGGGTTGACCCGTGGAAGGTCCGGTGCCATATTGACTGCCATCGTGGTACTCTTCCAACTATGTCCTTAACCACAAAAGTTTCTAAGAATAATAACACAAAATAATTGAATATGACAAGTGAACTAATAAGCATGCTTCACTACCGTTGAACTACGTTACGTAAGTATTCGATGACCACCAGAATAACCATGCTGCTGAACTGCGGTGTTGCAGCAGGAAACCGAAAACCTGTCAGCAGTCTGAGCGGAACCCTAAAGTCACAATGCAACGTTCGTCCACCAGAAACAATAAATCCGTTTCGTGTTTCAAACTCACCCTGTATGAATAATAGAATGAAGTTAATTAGCAATGAAATATATGCTGTTTATAATTAGGCTAATATTGTTGAGTTTGGCTTAAGTGGGATTGCGTATTATTTGCACTGGATGCATTATACATGCGAACATTGGTTCAGCAAAATAACATTATGTGAGTTCGTGCTTTGCAACTAACAAAAGTGGTACGGATTTGCTAGCTTATCATGCTTCAATCGAGGACTTCGAATGTTTGAATTGAATGAAATGTGATTTTTTTTGACGTTGGATAACGTCTTACACGAAGGGTCTAAGGTGGGTGTCAAATCAGAATCTAAAACAAGTGTGGCGAACCCCATCTGACCGATGAGCGCGACAAGATGGAGGTGGCCGATACCAAGTGTGCCAACCGAGGCGATAAACTTCAGGTTACCACAAAGTGCTGCCCAAAGCGAGTGGAGTCCAGAAGAAGGCTTCCACCAGGACCCCGCCGGAGAATAACCGTGTTCCAGCATTCAACAAGGCTCCCCGACAAGCGTTCCCAATCCTGTCACCGTTGCAACCGCACAAGCGTTTGGCAGCAGTAGCTGCGTCGTCTCAAGCTCCAGGTCCCGTTTCCTCTTCGTGGATTCCGTCAGCAGCCGAAAAACGAAAATATTGCACCGGAAGAATCTGCTCCGCTCTACAACTGATGCCGATCTTCGCACAGCTCGCCACTCGGCTGCGCGGATGTTAAACACATTTCAATCAGGTGGCATGCTCATCATTGAAAATGAGTGCTAGGGTGGGCCTGAAGGATTTCCTTGAGAAAACTGAAACGCATTTAAAACTAGAAGGGAACGTCAACATCCCGGACTTTCGCATTGTACGAATTGGCCGGCCTTCTAGGGGACGTGGTGTGGCCATCGCACTCCGGTACAACATCAACTGTCGCCTGCTGCCAAGCTTCCAGCTAAGTGTCATCGAGGCCATCGGTGTCGAAGTTGCTGAACGCCAAGCATCAAGCCTGCCACAACAGTCGGGGCAATCGAAACGGTGCCATCTGGAGCAACGACATGGAGGAGGGCCACTTCACGATCCTGAGCCTGGATTCCCCCACTCGGCTGAGTCGGTCCGGAGTTCTTGCAACGTTTGCCCTGTATATAACCAACATAAACGGTCACATCTCGCAGCCGATCATCTTCCAGGAGCTCAGCTCAGACCACTACCCGGTGGTGGCGGAGGTGAGCTCCTCGGTAAATCGGCATGGTGGTTGATTTGTGATTATGTCTGCAGTGGTGATCTCCAGGTGTACCGATACGAAAGGCTGTGTTGGAAGTAAGTGCTGCGAATGGCCATATTCTTGGAGGCGGCGAGACCAATTAGTCGTAGGCCGTTTTCGTCCGTCAGCCGGTGAACGCTGAACTTCCCGCTTGGCCAACCTGAGCGTTCAAATCTCCTATGATGATTTTGACGTCGTCGCTTGGGCAGCTGTCGTACTCACGTTCCAGCTGCGCGTAGAATGCGTCCTTATCATCATCAGTGCTTCCGGAGTATGGGCTATAGACGTTGATTATGCTGAAGTTGAAGAACAGGCCTTTGATCGTCAACCTGCACATCCTTTCATTAATCGCCCACCACCCGATCACACGCCTTTGCATATCGCCCATATCGCAACGGGTGATACAAGTGGGATTGGAACCATACAAACTTGTGTCCTTTTCCGTCATCAAGCTAAATGGAATCGGGAAGCTTGGGAGGGTCAAAGTTATATTGCTGCACACGATGTATATACTTGTTATAGGAGGAGCCAACGAGTGTCTTTTAGATGTAGAGGCATATATGCGTTATTTTGATGTACGTACTATCGAAGCGTACGTCCATGATGAAAGCTTCTAGCCTTCTACCGTCTTCGCGCCATTTACTGCGTTGATTCAGTGTCGGAACATATTCGTTGCACCACCTATTCCAGAACGCCAGCGCCAGCGATATGGACCCCTTGTAACTGCTTCTTAGCTCATCTGCCAAAGAAATTATAACCTAGTACGGTTCGTGTTTTCCAGAGGTGTTACCGAGACCGATTTCCGGCTGTTCGGCCACATTGAGAGTTGACGTAAAGTCAATGTCAACTTCTGTCCCCGAACAGCCAAAATAGCTGTGTGGTATTGGCAGTCAGTTATCTGGCTAAGAATTACGCTACGGATTGCCTGTTCCGGTGGTATAAGTCCACTATACAGATGACCCCAAATTCTTGGTGTGATGCGGCTTTATGCTTACCGTGCCTACGAATGAATGGTTAGGGGGGTCTAAAAAGAACCTAACCGCAAACGGAGTCTGTGAAGCACCAGGGCACCCTTCACAGTATCTAGCCCTTACTGCGCTAACCGGAGCTATGGCGTAGTTGACTTTTTGCTTCTCCGAAATAATCGGCTACTCTTATTCAATCTCAACTTGAGGTTAAATTAGGGTGGGATTATGAGCATGGTTTTATTTAGTTTTTCTACAAAGTGTTATCTATATGGATTCGCTTTATGCGTTATACACATTGTACTCTGCACAGAATAAAATAATGAAAAGTAAACATCGCGTAAAACTTGAGATGCGGATATTTACACTATTCTACGCGGAAATGGACGTCTTCCTAACAAGTTTGCTTACAACTTGCAAGCAATATTGACGATTCACGTCAAATATTGTATACATTTAGGCTATATCACGCGTGTAATTAAGCTAATAATGGCGTTCCATTTATGTGCATCATCTTTAGCGTAAATTTCCATGGATTTTTCTATCTGTGTGTTTTTCGTCTTTGACTTTCTTGATAAGATACCAATTTGGTTTCATCGTTGCTGTTCATATTAATGCTGAAGTTGTGGAGTGCATTATCTTAATTTGCAATGGCTTCAGTTAAGATAGCTTAAATCAATGCATAATGGCAAATCCCAAGTGGCTTTGGTGCAGGAACCCTAGTTTCGCAAGGGTAGGTAACCTAGTGAACCCGGTTTTTGCTGCTTTCAGTAAATAAATGGCAAACTCTCGACTATTGTTGCTACACTTATCTCTGAACTAACAACCAGAGATGTGTGTGCTGTCACAATTGATGCAACTGGCGGAACCCCCGTCAGGAAATACGACTATTGTTCGGTTTATTTACCACATGATGAACCATCCCCTACGGATGCTTTCAAACGAGTTGTCATATATTGCACTTCAAAAGGCCTTCCGCTAATTGTCGGCAGTGATGCTAATGCTCATCACATCATCTGGGGTAGCTCGGATATCAAACTGAGAGGCTCCAGCTTGATGGAATACTTAAGTAGTACCGAACTTAGTTTGCTTAATATAGGCAATCGCCCAACCTTTATGGTATCTAATAGAGCAGAGGTGTTAGACATAACCGTTTGCTCCAATAGAATCAGTCACGAGTTGACGAATTGGCACGTGTCAGATGATGAATCGATATCTGACCATCGCTACATCTACTTTGATCATTTGAATGTTACTTCGCAGACCTTGCGTTTTAGAAATCCTCCTTCACAAAACTGGGATCTTTACACAGAGTTGCTCTCGACCAAATTTCATGGATATCTACCTTCCATAGAAACTCCTACCGACTTGGATGATGCAGTTGATACTACAACGTTGCACATCGTGGAAGCTTTCGAAGAAGCTTGCCCTTTACGTTCTGTAAAAACCTCAAGAGGAACTCCTTGGTGGAATTCCGATTGGGCTAAATTAAGGAAGCAGTGCAGAAGGAGTTGGAACAGACGCCATTCAGAAGGAACGGATTCTTTCAAGTTGGCTCGCAAAGCTTACAAGAAGGCTCTACGATCTGCTGAACGATCCGGCTGGAAAAACCTTTGTGCAAATGTTTCCAATTTGAGTAAAGCCAGTCGATTGAATAAAATTCTTGCGAGATCCAAGGATTTCCAAGTTGGCGAAATTCGCAAGCCAAATGGCGACTACACTTCTTCTGATGAAGAATCGTTAGAGCACTTATTTGATACGCACTTCCCTGGATGTGTCGATATAACATCTTCGGATGATCCTGATGTCTTTTCATGTAGCTATGGGTCTTGGGCTCAAGCACGTAGAATCATGACTACTGAATCGATTCAATGGGCACTTAACAGTTTTGCTCCCTACAAATCTCCAGGGGAGGATGGGATTTATCCCGTTCTACTTCAGCGAGGTTTTGAGCATATCAAACATGTTTTGGAAAAGCTTTTAGTATGCAGTTTGTCTACTGGGTATATTCCCATATCCTGGCGGGATGTAACTGTAAAGTTTATCCTGAAAGGAGGACGTGCTTCGTATGAAGAAGTAATGAGTTTTAGACCGGTCAATCTGACCTCATTTCTTATGAAATGCTTAGAACGTATTATCGATCATCACATTCGTGATACTGTTTGGCAAACATGCCTCTTCATGTTAATCAACATGCTTACCAATCTGGAAAGTCCACCGTCACTCTTCTACACAAGGTTGTGTACCGTGGGGCATCGAAATCCGTACATTTAAGCACCTTAGTGAAAAAGTCATTAGAAAATAGGAATCGAATGCAAATAAAACGGTTGTCACTGACACAGGAGCATGAAGGCTTCTACTTTTGAAGTGTTTCGCATTTACTCATTAAAAACTACGAAAAACATGATAAAATAATGAATAAAATCAACTACTCCTAACTCGAAATCCGTCCACCGTGGACGGATTTCGAATCAAAGCATCAACATCCGTAGTAGCTGTACGGATTTTGATGCTTTGATTCGAAATCCGTCCACTGAATATTCAAATTGGAGCAGTCTGATTAACTAAACTACCACTGTAAATAGTTCAATACGCACCTTGAGAAGCGATCCCTTCGATTTGCATTCCGCTTATCTTATGTGATGATACGATATTAGCAATTAAAACACAGTTACTTTCGGTGCAATTATGCTCTACCCGAAAACAAAATGGCGGCAAAAACTCCGTGTTTGGTGGGTGGCGATTTGTATTTAATTTTTGTTGTTTTTATTTCAAAGCCTTCTTTCCATTTCTATGCCCTAAAAGCTTACTGCCAAGTATCTGAACAGGATAAGATAAATTATTTCTACATTAATTACCTTCAACCGCCTTCAATTTATTGATATCTCATGACGTGGACGGATTTCGGTGCTGTACGGATTTCGGTCCCGCACGGTACGATATCGAGAAAGCATTCGCTTAAAAGCAATCGTTCTTGGGTGCTTTCTTAGATATTGAAGGTGCTTTCGACAACGTGTCTTTCGATGCAATATTGGAAGCCGCACGTTGTCATGGGCTACCTAATATTATTACCAAATGGATTCACCAGATGCTTAAAAACCGACATCTCTACTCGACATTACGTCAAGTAGCGATTAGGAAATTAAGTGTCTGCGGATGCCCTCAAGGGGGTGTTTATCTCCACTTTTGTGGAATCTCGTTGCAGATACGCTATTGAGGTTACTCAATAATGGCGGTTTTCCTACCTATGGATTTGCCGACGACTATCTAACATTGATAGAGGGTTTGTGCATTACTACCTTATTCGCCCTGATGCAAAATGCTCTTCAGGTAGTTGAAAGTTGGTGTCGCCAATATGGCCTTTCGGTCAATCCGAATAAAACTCTTTTGTTCTTTTCACGGAAAAACGTAACCGTAATGGTATTCGACCATTACATCTTTTTGGTTCTGAAATCAATGTAACTGATCAAGTAAAGTATGTGGGTCTAATTTTGGATTCAAAGCTTTCCTGGACTCTTAACTTTGAGTTCAGAATCAAAAAGGCGTGCATGGCTTTCGGCCAATGCCGATGAACCTTTGGTAATACTTGGGGTCTTAAACCCAAATATATCAAATGGATTTACATAACAGTTGTACGGTTCGTGTTGTCCAGAGGTGTTACCGAGAAGGAAATGTTTGGCTGTAATTGCGCCCATTCCACTATCTTCTGTTCCCGTATACGTTAATGGTTGGGAATTAACCAAATATTCTGCTTGGGTTAAAGTAGTCACAAGAATCTCGTCGTTCATTCGGCGACCATCATTTACCATCTTCATTGCAGCTTTGACAGACCTCACCCTTCGCTCCCACACGCCTCCCATATGAGGAGCGGATGGCGGTTTGAAGGTCCACTTAGTCCAAGCATCGGTAAACGTGTTGGCGCGACCCCGATCGATTCTTTCCAACTCTTGCCGAAGCTCCCGACTTACCCCTTGAAAATTGGTTCCATTGTCCGGGGAACTGGGGAGCCCCGTCGCCGAATAAAACGCCTGATAGATTGCTTGCAAGATTCCGAGCTTAGACTGTACGCTACCTCACAGTGGACGGCCAGCACAACCAGATACGTAAATAGTGCTACGTAACGCTTCTCCTTGTGCCTGCCTACGGTGACATCGATCGGTTCGAAATAATCCAGTCCCACGTAGTTACACGCTCTGACATAGGGCTGCAATCGAACATGATGATCTGCAAATATCTTCGTTGTTATTACGTTAGTTCATGGCAATATAACAGGGAAACGAGTACCCCACGCTATAAAGGCTACTGAACACGTCTTTCCTTCCATTCTGACGAGCTCGTCTTCGTCCAAGAACGGTGATTTTTTATAGAGCTGACTTGACTTCTCGATGTACATCCACTAGTCGCGTGGAAGTTCTATTTTTCTTTCTAGAATTCTCGCCTCATCCGGAAATGCATTGGCTTGGGCAATTCGTCAAAATAAACATTCTGCTTTCCCTAACTCTATTTCCGGGATGCTGTTATCGTTGTTTATCTCTTCTATAGGTAGCCCCATCTGCTTTCGTTTACAGCTAGAGACAAAGCAATTTACTATTGCCACTGTCCGCAACATTTTTCTCCATTTAGATATGCGTGGCACGTCGATTATATGGCGAGGAACAACTGTATGATGAAGCAGGTAGCAAGGTCTTAGCTCCTCCGACACTACGGACTTTGTCTTTGGTTGCTCTGGCCACAACTCTATAGTTTGGTGCAGAAAGGGTGGACCATTGAACTATCTACCATCCGGGTTGCGGCTGAGCTTACGACTGTCAGACCTAATCCAGGATAGAACCGTCATTGAATCTATCAGATATGGAATCAGATTCATTTCAATCCCATGGAAAAAAGTGAACACATCTTTCTCCGGCTTTCAAAGTAGTCCTAACATGTGTTCCGAGTATGTCTCTTTGTCGTAGCACAATGTCTTCGTTGATCGGCATTCTTCTCCCAGAGCAGCGAGTAGGGGAAAACGTTCCCAAACCGACCCCATAAATGGAAGAGGCCATGATTAATTTTTTGGCCAAGTTTTGTCTATATTGTAGTGGAGACATTATACTATATTTCTGGGGCTTTATTGTGTGTGCGGCTGTGGAAAGATAGGAGATACAGTGGGTAAGTAGACCTGTGGGCCGATTGAAAATTTATCGACGACGGCGTGATACATCATTTTCAGCCAGCGGCGGCGTGGGTCGGCATGAACTGAGTTCTAACGTCAAAAATTCTCAAAAGTTTTTCAGAAGTTCCTCAGCGAGTTCGTTGGGAAGTTCATCAAAAAATTCCTCTTAACATTCCTTCAAGAATTCGTCTGAACATTCCTTCAAGAATGCCTCCGGAAAACCCTCCAGGAATTCCTCCGGAAGCTCCTTCAGGAATTCCTCCAGAAGTTCCTCCAGGAATTCCTCTGGAAGTTCCTATTGAAGTTTCTTCCAGAATTTCTTCAGCATTTTTCTCCAGGAATTCGTTCCCGAAGTTCCTACAGGAATTCCTCCGGAAGTTCCTCTAGGGATTCCTCTGGGAGTTCCTCCAAGAAATCCGCTAGAGATTCCTCCAGAAGTTCCTCCAGGAATTACTCCGGAAGTTCCTCCACGTATTCCACCGGAAGATCTTCCACGAATTCCTTCGGAAGTTCTCCAGGAATTCATCCAAAAGTTCCTCCAGGAAATCCTCTTGAAATTTCTTCCAGAATTTATTCAGCATCTTTCTCCAGGCATTCCTTCCCTAAGTTCCTTCAAGAAGTTCCTCCGGGAATTCCTCCGGAAGTTCCTCCGGGAATTCCTCCGGAAGTTCCTCAGGAAGTTCCTCTGGGAATTCCTCCGGAAATTCCTCCGGGAATTCCTCCGGAAGATCCTCCGGGAATACCTCCGGAAGATCCTCCGGGAATACCTCCGGAAGTTCCTCCGGGAATTCCTCCGGAAGTTCCTCCGGGAATTCCTCCGGAAGTTCCTCCGGGAATTCCTCCGGAAGTTCCTCCGGGAATTCCTCCGGAAGTTCCTCCGGGAATTCCTCCGGAAGTTCCTCCGGGAATTCCTCCGGAAGTTCCTCCGGGAATTCCTCCGGAAGTTCCTCCGGGAATTCCTCCGGAAGTTCCTCCGGGAATTCCTCCGGAAGTTCCTCCGGAAGTTCCTCCAGGAATTCCTCCGGAAGTTCCTCCAGGAATTCCTCCGGAAGTTCCTCCGGAAGTTCCTCCGGGAATTCCTCCGGAAGTTCCTCCGGGAATTCCTCCGGAAGTTGCTCCGGGAATTCCTCCAGAAGTTCCTCCGGGAATTCCTCCGGAAGCATTCTTGGAAAAACTTCTCGAAGTTCCTCCGGGAATTCCTTCGGAAGTTCCTCCAGGAATTCCTCCGGAAGTTCCTCCGGGAATTCCTCCAGAAGTTCCTCCGGAAGTTCCTCCGGAAGTTCCTCCGGAAGTTCCTCCGGAAGTTCCTCCGAATTCCTCCGAAGTTCCTCCGAATTCCTCCGAAGTTCCTCCGGAATTCCTCCGGAAGTTCCTCCGGGAATTCCTCCGGAAGTTCCTCCGAATTCCTCCGGAAGTTCCTCCGGGAATTCCTCCGGAAGTTCCTCCGGGAATTCCTCCGGAAGTTCCTCCGAATTCCTCCGGAAGTTCCTCCGGGAATTCCTCCGGAAGTTCCTCCGAATTCCTCCGGAAGTTCCTCCGGAATTCCTCCGGAAGTTCCTCCGAATTCCTCCGGAAGTTCCTCCAGGAATTCCTCCGAAGTTCCTCCGAATTCCTCCGGAAGTTCCTCCGGGAATTCCTCCGGAAGTTCCTCCGGAATTCCTCCGGAAGTTCCTCCGAATTCCTCCGGAAGTTCCTCCGAATTCCTCCGGAAGTTCCTCCGGGAATTTCTCCGAAGTTCCTCCGAATTCCTCCGAAGTTCCTCCGGGAATTCCTCCGGAAGTTCCTCCGAATTCCTCCGAATTCCTCCGAATTCCTCCGGGAATTCCTCCGGGAATTCCTCCGGAATTCCTCCGGAAGTTCCTCCGGGAATTCCTCTGGAAGTTCCTCCGAATTCCTCCGGAAGTTCCTCCGAATTCCTCCGGAAGTTCCTCCGGAATTCCTCCGAAGTTCCTCCGAATTCCTCCGGAAGTTCCTCCGAATTCCTCCGGAAGTTCCTCCGGGAATTCCTCCGAAGTTCCTCCGAATTCCTCCGAAGTTCCTCCGAATTCCTCCGAAGTTCCTCCGGGAATTCCTCCGAAGTTCCTCCGAAATTCTCCGAAGTTCCTCCGGGAATTCCTCCGGAAGTTCCTCCGGGAATTCCTCCGAAGTTCCTCCGGGAATTCCTCCGGAAGTTCCTCCGAATTCCTCCGAAGTTCCTCCGGGAATTCCTCCGGAAGTTCCTCCGAATTCCTCCGGAAGTTCCTCCGGGAATTCCTCCGGAAGTTCCTCCGGGAATTCCTCCGGAAGTTCCTCCGGGAATTCCTCCGAAGTTCCTCCGAATTCCTCCGAAGTTCCTCCGGAATTCCTCCGAAGTTCCTCCGGGAATTCCTCCGGAAGTTCCTCCGAAATTCCTCCGAAGTTCCTCCGAATTCCTCCGGAAGTTCCTCCGGGAATTCCTCCGAAGTTCCTCCGGGAATTCCTCCGGAAGTTCCTCCGGGAATTCCTCCGGAAGTTCCTCCGAATTCCTCCGGAAGTTCCTCCAGGAATTCCTCCGGAAGTTCCTCCGGGAATTCCTCCGGAAGTTCTTCTCCAGAATTCCCTCCGGAAGTTCCTCCGGGAATTCCTCCGAAGTTCCTCCGGGAATTCCTCCGGAAGTTCCTCCGAATTCCTCCGGAAGTTCCTCCGGGAATTCCTCCGGAAGTTCCTCCAGGAATTCCTCCGGAAGTTCCTCAGGAATTCCTCCGGAAGTTCCTCGAATTCCTCCGGAAGTTCCTCCGGGAATTCCTCCGGAAGTTCCTCCGAATTCCTCCGGAAGTTCCTCCAGGAATTCCTCCGAAGTTCCTCCGGGAATTCCTCCGGAAGTTCCTCCGAATTCCTCCGGAAGTTCCTCCGGGAATTCCTCCGGAAGTTCCTCCGAATTCCTCCGGAAGTTCCTCCGGGAATTCCTCCGGAAGTTCCTCCGGGAATTCCTCCGGAAGTTCCTCCGAATTCCTCCGGAAGTTCCTCCAGGAATTCCTCCGGAAGTTCCTCCGGGAATTCCTCCGAAGTTCCTCCGGGAATTCCTCCGGAAGTTCCTCCGGGAATTCCTCCGGAAGTTCCTCCGGGAATTCCTCCGGAAGTTCCTCCGAATTCCTCCGGAAGTTCCTCCGGAATTCCTCCGGAAGTTCCTCCTGAATTCCTCCGAAGTTCCTCCAGGAATTCCTCAGGAAGTTCCTCCGGGAATTCCTCCGAACGTTCCTCCGGGAATTCCTCCGGAAGTTCCTCCGGGAATACCTACGGAAATTCCTCCGGGAATTCCTCCGGAAGTTCCTCCAGGAAATCCTCCGGAAGCTCCTCCGAATTCCTCCGGAAGTTCCTCCGGGAATTCCTCCGGAAGTTCCTCCGGGAATTCCTCCGGAAGTTCCTCCGTGAATTCCTCCGGAAGTTCCTCCGGGAATACCTCCGGAAGGTCCTCCGCAAATACCTCCGGAAGTTCCTCCGGAATTCCTCCGAAGTTCCTCCGGGATATCCTCCGGAAGGTCCTCCGGGATATCCTCCGGAAGTTCCTCCGATATCCTCCGGAAGTTCCTCCGGAATTCCTCCGGAAGTTCCTCCGGGAATTCCTCCGGAAGTTCCTCCGGGAATTCCTCCGAAGTTCCTCCGGGAATTCCTCCGGAAGTTCCTCCGAATTCCTCCGGAAGTTCCTCCGGGAATTCCTCCGGAAGTTCCTCCGGAATTCCTCCGGAAGTTCCTCCGAATTCCTCCGGAAGTTCCTCCGAATTCCTCCGGAAGTTCCTCCGAATTCCTCCGGAAGTTCCTCCAGGAATTCCTCCGGAAGTTCCTCCGGGAATTCCTCCGGAAGTTCCTCCGGGAATTCCTCCGGAAGTTCCTCCGGAATTCCTCCGGAAGTTCCTCCGGGAATTCCTCCGAAGTTCCTCCAGGAATTCCTCCGGAAGTTCCTCCAGAATTCCTCCGAAGTTCCTCCGGGAATTCCTCCGAAGTTCCTCCGAATTCCTCCGGAAGTTCCTCCGAAGTTCCGCCGGGAACTCCTCCGGAAGTTCCTCCGGGAGTTCCTCCGGAAGTTCCTCCGGGAATTCCTCCGGAAGTTCCTCCAGGAATTCCTCCGGAAGTTCCTCCGAATTCCTCCGAAGTTCCTCCGGGAATTCCTCCGGAAGTTCCTCCGAATTCCTCCGGAAGTTCCTCCGGGAATTCCTCCGAAGTTCCTCCGAATTCCTCCGGAAGTTCCTCCGAATTCCTCCGGAAGTTCCTCCGGGAATTCCTCCGAAGTTCCTCCGAATTCCTCCGGAAGTTCCTCCGGGAATTCCTCCGGAAGTTCCTCCGGGAATTCCTCCGGAAGTTCCTCCGGGAATTCCTCCGAAGTTCCTCCGGGAATTCCTCCGGAAGTTCCTCCGAAATTCCTCCGGAAGTTCCTCCGGGAATTCCTCCGGAAGTTCCTCCGGGAATTCCTCCGGAAGTTCCTCCAGGAATTCCTCCGGAAGTTCTCCGAATTCCTCGGAAGTTCCTCAGGAATTCCTCCGGAAGTTCCTCCGAATTCCTCCGGGAATTCCTCCGAAGTTCCTCCGAATTCCTCCGGAAGTTCCTCCGGGAATTCCTCCGGAAGTTCCTCCGAATTCCTCGGAAGTTCCTACGGGAATGCCTCCGAAAGTACCTCCCGAAATTCCTCCGGAAGTTCCTCCGGGAATTCCTCCGGAAGTTCCTCCGGGAATTCCTCCGGAAGTTCCTCCGGGAATTCCTCCGGAAGTTCCTCCGGGAATTCCTCCGGAAGTTCCTCCGAATTCCTCCGGAAGTTCCTCCAGGAATTCCTCCGGAAGTTCCTCCGAATTCCTCCGGAAGTTCCTCCGAATTCCTCCGGAAGTTCCTACAGGAATTCCTCCGGAAGTTCCTACGGGAATTCCTCCGGAAGTTCCTACAGGAATTTCTCCGGAAGTTCCTACGAATTCCTCCGAAGTTCCTACGGGAATTCCTCCGAAGTTCCTACGGAATTCCTCCGGAAGTTCCTACAGGAATTCCTCCGAAGTTCCTACGGAATTCCTCCGGAAGTTCCTACGGAATTCCTCCGGAAGTTCTACGGAATTCCTCCGGAAGTTCCTACGGAATTCCTCCGGAAGTTCCTACGGAATTCCTCCGGAAGTTCCTACGGGAATTCCTCCGGAAGTTCCTACGGAATTCCTCCGGAAGTTCCTACGGAATTCCTCCGAAAGTTCCTCCAGGAATTCCTTCGGAAGTTCCTCCGGGAATTCCTCCGGAAGTTCCCACGGGAATTCCTCCGGAAGTTCCCACGGGAATTCCTCCGGAAGTTCCCACGGGAATTCCTCCGGAAGTTCCCACGGGAATTCCTCCGGAAGTTCCCACGGGAATTCCTCCGGAAGTTCCTCCGGGAATTCCTCCGGAAGTTCCTCCGGGAATTCCTCCGGAAGTTCCTCCGGGAATTCCTCCAAAAGTTCCTCCGGGAATTCTTCCGGAAGTTCCTCCGGGAATCCCTCCGGAAGTTCCTCCGGGAATTTCCCCGGAAGTTCCTCCGGGAATTCTTCCAGAAGTTCCTCCGGGAATTCCTCCGGAAGTTCCTCCGGAAGTTCCTCCGGAAATTCCTCCGGAAGTTTCTTCGGGAATTCCTCCGGAAGTTCCTCCGGGAATTCCTCCGGAAGTTCCTCCGGGAATTCCTCCGGAAGTTCCTCCGGGAATTCCTCCGGAAGTTCCTACCGTAACTAAGCGGTCCCGTCGCTGACTCGTCGACTGCGCTTGCTGCTTCTTTTCCTCTTCCTCTCTCATTTTTCGATAGCAATCCGTATAGTCTATTACCCCCTTCTTCACAAACCAGATTCGATCTGTATTGTTTTTAAATTCCATTGTTTCGGCCAGTTTCTCACGTTCCATCATCGAATTGGGAATTTCAAACGTCTCCGATCGTTCAGTTGAATCGGTGTCCAGTACAACCATATCTTCTTCGGCGACTTCAACTACGTCATTTTTCGTTGCTTTCGTTGCTGCTCCGAATCCAATTACGACACCGGAGTATGCTTTCCCTTGTTCTTCTTGCATGTTCGATTCCTGCTTTCCAGCTTTCCTTTGTGGACACGCATCCTTCCGATGACCTTCCGCTCGACACAAAAAGCATTTGTTTCGCAAATCTTGGTAAAACACCTTTCCCTTCCAATTTGATACCGATAGCGATGCTGGAATCTCCTTTTCCACATCGATGTACACGCCTCTCACGCCGGTGTACATGTGATCCAGACCTAAGTTTGGCGGGAATTTTTCCCGAATCACACGATCCACTTTCCCATACTCCAGAAGACACTGTTTCAGCTCGTTATCGGGCAACTCCGGCGGCAAGTCAAATACTCGGACGTATCGAACATTGCTACCGGCGATCGACATCTTTACTTCCACTGACATCCCGCTGCTGTACTGAAATTTACGTGGTTCCATGTTTTTCTCCAGTGACTCTTGCATTGCATGCATCGAAACAAACTTCACACACAGCGAACGATCTATCGAGGATTTGTACACCGTTTCCATTAAAGATACATCGGTATCTAATTGTCGCACTAATCCGGCAATTTCTACCCACGTTTGTCGGGAAGCGGTAGGTGGGAAACGAAACTGCACAGTATTAACGACCATTTCGCAACTCGTACGGATGAGAACCGATAGACAAAGCCTTGGTGCCTAATTTGGCCAACCCTGAAAAATACATATTTTTCCAAAA